>NC_037329.1:108882030-109185061 GCF_002263795.3 Bos taurus
GCAAATTGAGTGCAGAACTTTAAACATTTGTGCATCACCCATTAGGATTTGAAATAGTTCAGTTGGAATTCCATCACCTCCACTAGCTTTGTTTATAGTGATGCTTCCTAAGGCCCACTTTGCTTTGCATTCCAAGATGCCTGACTCTATGTAGGTGATCACACCATCATGGTTATCTGGGTCATTAAGATCTCCTTTGTATAGTTCTGTGTATTCTTGCTACCTTTTCTTAATATATTTTCCTTCTTACTTCTTAATATTTTTTGCTTCTGTTAGAGCCATACTGTTTCCATTCTTTCTTGTGCCCGTCTTTGCATGAAATGTTCCTTTGGTATCTCAAATTTTCTTGAAGAGATATCTAGTGTTTCCCATTCTATTGTTTTCCTCTATTTCTTTGCATTAATCACTTAGGGAGACTTTCTTATCTCTCCTTGCTATTCTTTGGAAATCTGCATTCAGATGGGCATATCTTTCCTTTTCTCCTTTGCCTTTCACTTCTGTTCATTTCTCAGCTATTTGTAATGTCTCCTCAGGCAGCCATTTTGCTTTTTCACATTTCTTTTTCTTGGGAATGGTTTTGATTACCATCTCCTGTAAAATGTCACAAACTTCCATCCTTAGTTCTTCAGGCACTCTGTCTATCAGATCTAATCCCTTGAATCTATTTGTCACCTCTACTGTAGAATTATAAGGGATTTGATTTAGGTCATACCTTGATGGTCTAGTGGTTTTCCCTACTTTCTTCAATTTACCATTTGAGCCACAAGGGAAGACTTACTTTCTTCAATTTAAATCTGAATTTTGCAATAAAGAGTTCATGATCTGGGCCAAGTCAGCTCCCAGTCTTGTTTTTGCTGACTGGATAAAGCTTCTCCATCTTCAGCTGCAAAGAATATAATCAATGTGATTTCAGTATTGTCCATCTGGTGGCGTCCATGTGTAGAATTGTATCTTGTGTTGTTAGAAGATGGTGTTTGCTATGACCAGTGTGTTCTCTTGGCAGCACTCTGTTAGCCTTTGCTCTGCTTCACTTTGTACTCCAAGGCCAAACGTGTCTGCTTCTCCAGGTATCTCTTGACTCCCTACTTTAGCATTCCAGTCCCTTATGATGAAAAGGACATCCTTTTATGGTGTTAGTGCTAGAAGGTCTTGTAGGTCTTCATAGAACTATTCAGTGTTAGCTTTTTTGGCATTAGTGGCTGGGGAACAGACTTGGATTACTGTGGTATTGAATGGTTTGCCTTGGAAATGATCAGAGGTCATTCTGTTGTTTTTGAGATTGCACTGAAGTACTGAATTTCAGACCCTTTTGTTGACTATGAGGGCTGCTCCATTTCTTCTAATGGATTCTTGCCCTCAGTAGTAGATATAATGGTCATCTGAATTAAATTTGCCCATCCCAGTCCATTTTAGTTCACTGGTTCCTCTCACCATCTTCTATTTGACCACTTTCAATTTATCTTGATTCATGGATCTAACATTCCAGGTAAAAAGTCAAAATGATATGACACTGAAAGATGAACTCCCCAGGTCAGTAAGTGCCCAATATGCTACTTGTGAAGGGCAGAGACATAGCTCCAGAAAGAATGAAAAGGCTGCACCAAAGTGAAAACAATGCCCAGTTGTGGATGTGTCTGGTGGTGAAAGTAAAGTCCAGTGCTGTAAAGAACAATACATAAGGGTATATGTGTGTATATATATATATCTTCCAGGCTTTCTGAAAAGGGCCTAGAAAGCAGTATATTCTCCTTTTATTTAACTAGGTTTGAATTTTTCATGCTTCTTTTCTCTTTTATAAATTTACTTTGACATATAGTCCTTACAACATTATAAGTTCCATTGGGAAGAGAATATACCTTATAAATCTAATTATAATCATCTTCTAAAACTCCAAACAGAAGCTGTTGTACAGAATATGTCCCTGATAAGTAATTATTGATTTATTGATTCTTTCTGTCAATGTCTCCTTGAACACTAATTGATTCATGAACAAAAAAAGAAAATGGCTAGGATATGAGAAGTAACCAATAGCTATGAAGAAAACTATGTGTATCAAGCCATGAATAAGTTCAGAGTGTGGCAATGAATCCAGTAGGCATCAAAAAGACTCATGGACTTTTTTCTTTGAAATCCAAGGGAAACATAAACAGAAATCAGAACCACTAAAGACTGAGAATTTTACCTACTTGTTTCATTTATTTGAAAACATACTCAGTATAACTACAATATCTGCTCATTATAATATCATATTTAATTATCTTAATAACATATAGTGGTTTTTTTTTTTTCCTCCCAAAGAGCATAATTAGAGGAAAAAGATGCTATTTTATCTCAGGCTAAAAATAGATTCACCTGCTGTTAGACACATATAAGTTAAACTTCTAGATCTAGACAGCTAAAGTAACTAAAATGATCTTGTAAAGTATGCAGTATTGGTTTACTTCATGGCCTCCATTTTTGTGCTTACTGTTTTGTATTAAATATTGACCAACAAAATTCTAAAGGTATCAATGCCTTTACCAATTTATTCTAATAGGAATAAGTATTATCATGCTTACTTTTATGCCTGCCTATCATTTTCTTTTTCCTTTTTGATAATAGTAAAATAAGGACCCCAGATTAATTTTCTATCTTTGTGTTTTATCTCCTAAAATTTTTATTCATGCTCTAGGTTACATTGACTCTAACTGATATGCTTTATCCATACTACTGGGATAAAACAGTGGTAAGTGATTTCAGTAGCAGGCCAAAGTATATTTTTCAAGCAAATTCTGAGGGGGCAAATTCTTACAAAGAAATATATTGAACTCTTAAAAGCCCAAGAACATTTCTTAATTAAAATGTCATTGCTGAAAAATTCAATTATGCTTTAATGTTTACTCAGCTGGCTATATTGACATATAGAGATGTATTTCAACATGATGGCAATGTTGAACAGTCTACAATTTTAATATGCAGAACTTATTAGTGATTATGGAAAATAACTATAAGGCAGATCGGCAAAAGTCTAAGTAACCTAGGTCATGGGTAAAAATTTTAGGAGATAAAACACTAAGATAGAAAATTAATCTGGGGTCCTTATTTTACTATTATCAAAAAGGAAAAAGAAAATGATAGGCAGGCATGAAAGTAAGCATGATAATACTTATTCCTATTAGAATAAATTGGTACATGCATGCAAAGATGTTGGCAAACTGAATCTGGTGTGAAGACATGATGTGTGCATTGGAAGAGAAGAGCTATGCTGCTAACAGCATGGTAACCACAGAAACCTTGTGTCTTCAGGAACAAAATGACTGGTTTACCCACGAGGGAAGCAAGCATGGACAAGGGATGTGGGAATGGTCTCATGGTCAGTTGTGATGGAGATGATCAGGACCAGATATCCATATGCCCATCCTAATTTGTATGCTAGATCCCTGGAGAATAGAGGCATAGAGAAATCTGCAAAGAAAAGGACATTATCTATTATTAGATAGCACTCTGTGCTCAAATGCCTCTAGAACCTCCTACCTCTGAGAAGCTGGAATGAATCTACTTAGCCAGAAGGCACTCCTAGCCTTTTTACTGAAAGTTCTGGTCCAGAGGTAGATTTCAGTGGCCTTTGTCATTGCTTCTTTTATCTAGGTCAGCACCTAATATTGGCTCTTTGGATCTCTGCATATTGTGAGAAGAGACACACAAAAGGGAGCAGAAAGATCCCTTTAACTTGGGCTTAGAGAAGATGTTGCCCCCCCTTCACTGATCTTTTCTGGTATATCTTTCAGACCATGTTTTCCACTTGGCCTTACAGAATTGGAGAGAACAAATCATCTAGGTCATTGGCTTTCAAGTTTGACAACATGTTGAAATCAGATGCCTGGACCTTACCTCCAAAAATTCCAATTTAATTGGTCTGGGTTAGTGGCCTGAGCATCAGTTAAAAAAATTCCTCAGATGGGAATTCCCTGGCAGTCCAGTGGTTAGGACTCTGAGTTTCACTGATGAGGGCCTGGTCAAGCCCTACAAGGTGCTGTCATGAAAAAAATAAAAATAAAACAACAACAAAAAGAAGACTAACAAAACTATTTAAAAATCACACACAAACGCCTCAGCTGATTCTAGTAGACAAAGGAGAGAATAAGTGATTGAGATCAGGAGTAATACAATAGCTGCAAACAATAGAGTGACTGATAAGATCACAAGCAGCCTAGAAAGTCAAGAAACAGACAAGAAAAAAGTGATGTAGTAGACAGAAAACCGTGTGAAAGAACTTTTTTACTTCCTTGCTGTGCCACAGAGTCCCACTTCTTACTAATTCTAGTTGCCCAATTTACTTTTTAACTCTGATTTAAAGTGGAGAATAGATGATTCCACCACAATCATACTTCTCTAGATATATGAGTGTTTGCTTATTGGCCTTTTTGCTTTTATTCAAAGATACAAACTTAGATTCATTTATTATTATCATTCTCATCAACAAAATTAAGACTTGGTTAATATAAATAGAAAAACTACCTCTTGAAAGGGTATTTTTAACAATCACTGTAGGCAGTTAGTATTCTTCAGAACAACAACAAAAAAATTTAAATGTATAACTAGCATATCAAATAGGAGCTGGCATTTATGATCAAGAGATAGCTTTGTAAGTCAGGAAACATGATGAGAAAAAAGAACTCTTCACATTAATATGCTTGGGCGGCAGAAAACTCAAAACAATGCTAAGTAGTAAAGGTGAATTAGTTTATATAAAATGGAAAATCTAGAGGTCAAGGAGATTTTTGTTACAGTTTGGTCAGGATCTTAACTCAATTTCTGTGCATTCCTCTCATTTCTGTCTTCTTCTCTGTACAGGCCTTGAACTCAGGCCAACTCCCCTTGTGGTGGCAAAATGGCAACAAGCAAGTAGAGGATATCCTTGGTTAGTCCTTTTTATTTGCAGCAGGGAGGAATCTTGTCTTCTGATTGTGCTCATGTAAGAGTCGTGAAGGTTCCTCCTACATTTTTACTGTAATCCCCAGCACATAGCTCCTAGAATTTTGTTTTCCCAACTGAAACATGTGTTTGTCTCTGAATGTATCACCATGGCTGATAAGATGAAATAAACAAAATGGTTTGGGCAAGTCACGTTCTACTCCCAAATCAAAGAGTGGGACTAGACTTTCTAGAATCATAGGAGTCTCCAGATGTAATAATATTAATAATAATAAAATGAAAACAGAGGGAGAGACAGACAGACAAAGAGAGGAATGGGGCTATACAGATAACAAACATGTACATCAGAAACTTCCAGCAAGTAACCCATAAAGGAACACACGTGGAAACCAATGTGGCTGGGTTCCAATTTAAATCTCGCCAAATAATTTTGTGTCTTAGGCCGAATAGGTCACTGTCAGTGTTAGTATGAGTATGTTCAAAAAGATAATCTTGTTTCTAAGATTCTGTTCAAACCTGAAATTTCTCAACTTTGTGTCTCTAAAATATCTTGTGTCTTGAGCTACTGGTTTTCAGCCCTACTTTTTTGAGAAACATTGAAAGGAATAGGTCTGATTTATGGTTTGGGCAAAACTGTCAAAGGAAATTAAAGCATGTTTTCACTTTACTTTAGCAATATGGGCACTCCTAGTCATTTTAGAATCTACTGGTAGAGGCAACTCCTTGTTTCTCTTTCACTGTTTCCCTGTGTGCCTGACAAATCAGAGTGATTGCTCTGACTTGTGTAAGAATGGATTTTCCTATATTTGTTTTAAGACTTCCTAGAATGATTCACTTTGCTACCACAATTCTGTTGCATTTGCAAAATGTTATGTGACACTGCTAAGGTAAATTTATTGATGCTCTTAATTTTAATTAGTTTTTTTCTCATATTTTCTCTGAAAAGTTAATCCTCTTTTAATGAAATTGTAAAATATAAGCAAATCTTACATGACACTTTTATCACCTGCTCATTTGAGATCAAAAGTCTAACTGTACTGCTTTCTAAAATTATACCAAATATTAAGTGCATATTAAAATGGTAATTTTTATCTCAGATCAATGGCTGAGTTTTAATTTATTTGAGCAAAGTAAAACAATGCAGATAATGGCTAAAAGCCGCATTCAGCATGTTTTATAGTACAAAGATATTATTATAGTATTTTATCACTGTTTGAAGTACAGTTGGAAGCAGATTCTTCACTTGAAAACTTAATATGTCTAAACTTTCCATCGGAAAATAATCTGCCAAATAGCTTCTCCATAATGGAAAAGGGAGACACTCTCATATCTCCTCCAAGTTTTATGATGTAAAATTGTACCTGCTGCTACATTTTGCTGATCGTTAAAATCTAGCTCTTGTGTGAGTTTTCCAGGTTAATAGTGTTATTACTTTAGCTCAGTGATAAAGAAAATATTTGTACTCTAATCTCTTTTCAAATTTTCAGTCTTATCTCTTACATTTAAGAACTGAATGTCAGTTTTGGATCTATGAACAGTACAGGTGGATCCTCTATGTAGTTTGGTCACCCCAGTGCATAGTTTCTTCTCTTTCTTCTGTATTTATGACCAAAGCACAGGCTCACTTTGTACCCTTATACTGACAATTTATAACCAGCTCATAAATGCCCCTTATCTTCTGATTTATGGTGGACTGCCTCCCACCCCCCGACCCCCAGCCACTTGCTGTCCCTGACTTCTTTCTCCTGGTTCCCATTCATTGCTCTTCTCAGGCGACCAGTGGAAATTCGTTAGCTTATGTACCTGTTGATAGAGGAAAGTCAGCATTTAAATAATGCTTTTATTATCTCCAAGCTCTTGATGCCAGCATACTGAAGGATGGAAGATAACTACTTGTGATAGTTTGGCCTGAGAACTGCTTCAAACATCACTGAACTTTGTTGACAATTTCAGGTAACACTCGCCAGAGGAAAAATAAAAGGCAAAATGAGTTTTGGTAATGAAATTAATTGAGGGAAAGCTAGTCTAACTGTCAAAAGAGAAGAACCTTGAGAAGAAAGGCAGCCTCTAAAGGTCAATACACAGCGTGCTGTAATCTTTACCATCTGTGTTCAGGCTGGTGAAATTCTGAGACTGTCATATGCAGTCTTTTTTTCTGAAAATAACAGACAAGGAGGAAAAAAGACTTGCCCAACAGGGAACCTGGATGTACTTAGCTGGATAGAAAACGAAAACACTATATGGTATAAACTTAGGATGACCCTTAATTTTCCTTCCCCTTGACCTACATGGGTCCACAGATAGTTTCAGAAAAGTAGTACCGTGGCGAATTGAAATAATTCCATCACCAATGAAATGTAATGTTATATTTACAAGGTGGAACACCAGGCAGCTTGACAATGTGAACATTCTCCATCGTCTAACTCTGTTCTTTGCTGAAGGTTAGAAAGGCTTTCTCCATTTTTTTTCTAATAGAAAAAAAAAATTAAAAAGTAAGTAGAAAATGGACTTGGTTTCTCTTTATATAAAGCTTTGACAGATATATTAGAAATCTCAAATGTTGGGACTCTGTATATAGTAATGTGAATTTCTCCTGTTAGAACAAAATGTAGAGGTTTAATACAGAATTTTGATAAGATTTACCAAATATACCAAGTGTCATAAATAATTCCCTACACTCCCTTGTCTATGAATATGTAGTGCTTTTGCACAAATGAGAAATGATTGAAAAAGAAAAAATTAAATTCTATATAATACTTATACATGTGGATATATAAGTTTATATATTTGAATGCATATATTTATATGTATTTATATCAATACATGTATTTGCATACATATATGTATATGTAAAAATTACAAAACATTGTACACTATTATTTATTAGTTATATTATTATGCATCAACTATAACTGACTTTATTGAAATTTTATGTATTTTGATTAATTAATAAAATATTAAATACTTTTCCTCCCATTATTATATATAAAGTCAAATGTGTTCAATATTGTTCTTAGAGTATCAATTTTCTTTTTCTAAAAATCTAATCCTTTAGAGATTTTTAGGTCTAGCTTTTCCAGGGTATCACGTCTGTTTATTATCTCATCCAAAGACCTCATTTTAATGCAGATACCTCCGTTTATCCCCACAACATCCAGAATTCATGAATGATGCCCACATACTGTCATAAGATAAAATACTTTCCTTGTGTTCATTGGAGCTGTTCTAACCACAATAGGGGTGGCAGATTTTACAAAACACGCTGACATCTTAACTTCATAGATAAAGCCGAAGGTTAACTGATTCGTTTTTCCCTTCTGTGAATGCATTGCTTTGTTTTACAAACAGGAAATAAGAAGTTAGTAGTCTCTGCAACATTTGTCACTGCCTCCACAGCCTTCCAGAAAAATAGGATCCATAAAATCGTAGACATAAAAAATAATAACACTCTCCAAATGCTAGTTAATAAAACGCTCCACCTCTTTAGGTGAAAAAGATACTTTATTTGTATTCATTAGAGTGACCCAACCACTCACTTGTATGCTTTATTATATCTCTCCTGTGTGATGTAATATCTTGAACACATGAAAATAAAGCATGCAGATTGAATTGCTTCTCTCTCCACATATTTAAAACACAGGTAACTTTTGTTTCTCTTTTTCCCCACTGTTTTTTTGGTTTCCTCCTCTTCCCCTCCCTCTTTTTCCTTTCTCTTCCTCCTCCTTGTTCTGCCCAAGGACTCCCCTCGTGAGCCATTCACTTTTACATTCTGGAGGCAATCTGCCGGTTAAAGTTCCCAGCAGATTACACAAGTGGGTTAGGTTTATTTTCTTGTTGTTTCTTTGACATCATGAGTTACAAGTTATCTGCCTCAACTGGTTTATGTTGACTTAAAAACCTTTTCTTTTTGGAAGAGTGCATTGTTTAGTAACCGATAAGTTATAAAGAAATCTCAATTTATGAAAATAAAACTAGAGAATGAAAATCTGGGTCTAGGAAAAGAGAAATAGAGACAGAAGCTGTTTACACACAAGTTGCTAAATAGACGTCTCTTTCCTTCAGTTTTGGGAAAAGGGATCTCACCATTGACAAATGATACTGCTCTAAGCCTATTAGGTTGAATACGTCACTGTCAATCACTTTGCAATCCACAGGGCAATAATTCTCCATAATAACCGCCAACTCTAGTCAATGCATTTGCATCATTTTACTTTAGAGGCTTATGAAATGCAAATGCAAATTCTAATAATAATGCTTCTTATTTAATTAGTTCTGCTTGATGGATATTCTCTTTCTTCAGCAAAGTTTAAAAAATAAAAATTCCAGTTCCACGCTTGATATGGCCATTTGCCCATTCTTTTTATTGCTGGTCAAATGGTTGAAGTTTCTGAGCAGGGAAAAGGGAGTCATGACATGAGAAATGAGACACTTTTTTGAAAGAAGGTGAACTCTACAGGTATCTTTTATTCACCATATTGTTTTAAACCCAGGGGAAAATATCATACTCACATATTTTCAGCTAATTAAAAAAATCTTTGGGGAAAGGATATTGTGCTTCCATCAGAGGTCAGAGTCATCTGTTATGAATGTCCAGCTCTTACTGTACTGAATGTATGTACCTGTCTACCCAGCATCCTTCATGTAGGGAAAATACAGCTCTCCCTCACTCCATAGTAATTCTACTTACACAAATGGTGGATAAGTGACACAGACCTGGCCAAGCAGGATACTTCATTAACTTGAGCACAGTTAGGGATAGAGGCTGCCTAGCTAGTTGCTTATGGTGCCAAGAATCTGTCCTACTTCTGTGGGAGGATATGCTTACTCACCAGCTTTCTATGCTTTTCCCACTATCTTGTGTGCTGTGGAGCATGAGCTCAAATGAGGATTGCCAATGAGGCTTAGTGAATGAGCTGCACTTTAGAATCCAGGCTTGAACCACAAGGCAGGTGCTTTCACCAGCAATTGGGAACAAAGTCACACACACACACCATGTTAAGATTTTTTTATAAGACATCCCAATCTGTCTTTATCACTGATGTGATATGGCACAGTCTTAAACTGATTTATCTCTTTGGGTTTAGGCAGCAGTAGTCTTTCTTTTTTTCTTTTCCTTTTATAATCCCTTTAGAACTACATACCTTATATAAATCCAAACATATAGCTTGCAAACAAGTGAAGCTGCACTGGGAGAGCAAACTAGAGCTCTTTTATTTATTTATTTCACTTGTTATTCTTTTGCTGCATCTTCACATCTGAACTCTATGTGAGTCCCAGGATTATTCTATGGAAGCATAATGCTCCACTAAAAAAAAGGCTTGAAATTACAAAATTAAGATGTTGAATTATTGGATGTATAAGGATCATGTTTTCAAGCTCAATCATTCCATGCAACATATTCCTAGGGCATCAGTACTGTAGCAGTCATTCTCTTCAGTAATAGGAATACATAGAAAGGAGTAGGTGAGGAAGAAGGTGGATGGATGACTAAAGTCAGGTAAGTATTGATGAAAGAAAGAACGGGATAGATAAATTTGGAATACTGAATAGAGTTGATGGCGATGATACAATTAAGGGGAGTTCTAATATTCCAGCAACGTTATAGGGGGTTCATAAAGAAAAGAGGTTGGTTTAAGAGAAAAGTAAGAATAACAGACATAGAGTCAGAGATAAATTTTATCAACTGCTTAACTTTTCGGAGGGATGGGTCTGTTACAATCAATTTCTTCCTTGACTTGCTATTACATTGACAATAGCCATTGCTGAAAATAAGGGTGGACCCATTTTGGACATAAAGAAACTTCCACCTACACCCATATGTGCTAATTTGTTTCTTGCCAAATCATGCCTTTTGAATCACATAGGCTTGCATTAAGGGAAAAATCGGACAGCTTGTTCAATGAGATGTATAGAAATATTCATGAACTCATGCGTCCATGACTTCCAGTAGGAAGTTTTGGTTTCTGCTTTCCAATTAACCTGTCCAGGTGATGCTCAGAGGCTTATAGGTTATGGAGATCATTTCAAAACACTCAGAGTAATTGCTTTTGTAGTTCAGATTCTAAATTTCTATTAGAAATTTCCTAAATTGTTGGTGGAATAATAGGCAGAAAATATATATCTCAGTGCTCAAAACATTTACTGGACACAGGAGTGTATGTAAGTTGTTCCAGTGTCAGGGAGGGACAAACAAAGCATAAACAAAACCTGCAGATTACACTTAAACCCTCAGGGTAAATATGAACAAAGAATAGACTATATTTTTCTAAGGCATCTGGGTATAAACCTTTTCCCCTACTTTGCCAGAAACCATAGTGTTTATAGGCATGTTTTACTGGAAATCTGCTGCTTCTCACAATGTTTCCTGCACAACTGTCTTAGTAAAACTACATCTGGAAATGACAAGCACACAGTTGTAAATCTGGAAGTCAGTCTGTTGTTATAATAGCTTGCAGCTACAATATGGCCGTCTTGCTGAATGCCAAAGAGCGTTACAAAGACAAAGCCCAGCTGCAGCTACTGAAATGAATGCTATTTTTTCTGAGGGGATGCAATGAGTTTTCAGAGGGTTATAATGTCTCTTTTCAAACTACCAAATGAACCAGAGTAGCACTGAACTTATTGTTTCCTGGACAAACCAGTTATTTTAGAGATCTTGACAAACAGACTGGATTGGCCAAGCATGATTTGTTGGATGGTATGAAAACAGGTAAAAATCCATCTAGTTGCAGCTTCCTGGACTCAAACTGGTGTTAGGACCCATCTTATTCAAATGTCTGCCTAGATAATGAAGCTCCCTTCCCAAGAGTCATAATCTGTCATCTTCAGCAACTCAGCAGTTCTTGGTCCTGGATCACTAATGTAATGCATATAGGGTCTAAAAAAAGCATCTGATGGGTAAGTTTGAAGCTGGCCCATTGAGTGTTTGAGTTTTTTAAATTAACCCAGGCAAAGAATGATTTGTCATGATGGGAGGTTCATCAAATTTCATTTTTATATAAAAGCCACTAGAAAGAAAGACAGTAATGAAAAGTAAACACTATTTAATAATGAAAAAAAGTAAAATAAAAATTATGCAAATTGTCATTATTCATGTGGTAATTGATTATTGGTAAATTTAGACATTGGGCTTTGATTGTAACATATATATAGGTGAATACTGTTTATCTTTTAATATGGCTTACACTTTCACTAATGTCTCTAAGCCTCTGTTCAACAGGTGTATATTTGAAATAACTATAGTGTTTTGTCTCTTCTTTATTCTGTTTCCAGCATGTTCTCTCTTCATTACTTTTACCCCAAAGGAAGAGTAGAACATGTCTCTTTCTAAGTTCAACATTCTATTCTTATTTCATCCATTCCACTTCCAAAGAGACTTTTGTTTTCATTATTTATTTTTTCTCATATCTTAAATGTTTGAATTTCCTTTCTAGGCAATTTTTCCTTGCTTTCAATCATCCACAAAGCTCTTCTATTTGAAAGTGAAGGTGGTCAAACAGTACAAACTTTCAATTTATAAGATAAATATATTCTTTGGGAAGTAAAGTCCAGCATAATGACTATAGTTAGAAATACTATATATTTGAAAGTTGCTAAGAGATCAGTCCTGAGTGTTCATTGGAAGGACTGATGTTAAAGCTGAAACTCCAGTACTTTGGCCACCTAATGCAAAGAGCTGACTCATTTGAAAAGACCCTGATGCTGGGAAAGATTGAGGGCAGGAGAAGGGGACGACAGAGGATGAGATGGTTGGATGGCATCACTGACTCATTGGACACGAGTTTGGGTAAATTCCGGGAATTGGTGATGGACAGGGAGGCCTGGCGTGCTGTAGTCCATGGGGTCACAAAAAGTCGGACATGACTGAGCTACTGAACTGAACTGAAGAGAATAAATCTTAAAGGTTCTTATCACAAGAAAAAAAGTATAACTATGCAGGGTGATAGATGTTAATTTGTTATGGGAATCATTTTGCAACATACTTATATCAAATCACATGTTGTACACCTTAAACTTACACAGGCTATATACCAATTGTATCCCAATATAGCTGGAAAAAATTTTAATGAACAGTAGAGCTTTTCAAACAAGTGCTTTTGTAAGATTTATGAAGACAGAGACAATGTCTGTGGTTTATTGGTATTCCCAATATCTAAAGGAATGCTCAATAAATATTTGTCAAATAAAGAAATTAAATAAATAAATGAGTAAATAGATAATAAATGTGTGTATGCTGCTTGCCTCAACTCCCTCACAATTTTCTGGCTGTTTTTCCTTTAGCCTGTGCTAGATATCTGAAAAATCATTTTTGTCTACTAGATATCAAGTTGCCTTTCTATATTTCCCTCATCATTATTATACATTTGACACTGTGGACTCCCTCACTCCCACCAGCATTGTCCCCCCAACACACTCAAACACACACACACACAATTTTAATGTCTTCTTTCCTAGTTTTGATGATGGGTCATCAGTTGGTTCTCATTCAAACTCATTTGCTAACTCTGACTTTCCCTAGATACACCTCCCCACTGGTTTCAACTCTTCTTGCTATTGAACTCAAACCTGTCTCCCTTCCCATTGAAGACAGTGAAGAATGGGAAGGTTAGGTAGGAGTTTGTGGTTGGGAAATACTATTCTTTGTGACCCCAATACTTGCCCTTCTTCTACCCCCACTCTCTGCTTGTTTCTCAAATTGTAGCCCCTATACAGCTTGTGTCAACATTTTAAAAATATTGATTTCCAGGTCCTACATTAGTCCCCTGGTCCTACTGAAACAGAATTTCAGGGATGGGACCTCCAGAATGTGTATTAAAAACAAAAACTCCTTGGATGATTCTAATTTGCAGCCAGGTTTGGGGACCACTGAACTATACAACATTGTATAGAAGCAGATCATTTTTTTAAAGAGGATGAAAACTAACCCATTTTAAGGCCATGACACCTGGGTCCTTCATCACGACTTACAACATTTTCTGCAGCTCTCTCTTCTCCCAACTTAACAGGAGTCTTGCGTTGAGTTTACTTATCTTCAGTGTATTAAAGATCATTCATCGTGTTTCTCCCTTCACAATGAACCGATACCTCATTCTGAGTTAGTGGACTACCAAATAGTTTTCTCTCCAGTTGGTAAAAATATGATTATGGCTTTCTAGGGAAGTTTACTCAAGTGAGTGTAACACAGTACAGGCCCAAATTACATGATTTGCTAAGACTCTAATAATTTTACTTTATTCAAAAGTCTCTAAATTTCTGCTTCTCTTTATCCTTACTTTTTTCTTTAAACTACATTTTTATATTTCAAGCACAAATCAATATTTCTGCTTTTCAAAATGGAAATATTTTGCTTATAATATTAAACATATTAGCAACAAACATAAATTGCTGCTAAATTTAAGGGAGATAGTCATTATAAATGCATGATGCAGGAAAAATATGATTTACTTACAAAGTATACAAATGTAACAATGGGAATAGATTATTGCCATGCACAAAAGTAATGACATTTCTATACATATCTGCACATGTAGAGTAGAAAGAGAGAGAAAAGCAAATAGAAAAACAAATGCTGTTTCTATTTGCTGTGCTCATTAATATTTGTTTTTCAATACACATAGAATTTTACTCTGTGAGATCTCTGAGGAACAAAAGGTTAGTACATTCCTTGGTTCTAGTCCCATCCACTCCCCAGTCCTGCTCCACCTTGGCATTTATCAGTGGAGTTCTCCTTGGAGACCACGTTGTAGCATATCCCCTATGTGTGGAGAGAGGAAACACTGTTCCCGAATGTGGGTAAAACTAATGCTTTCCAAAGGATAATTTGGTCAAGACCCTACACCTTTATCACTAGATTTTTTTAAGTTAGAAAAAGGAACACAGCAAGTTTTAAATAGTAACCCTGTCCATTCATTCTTATTTTGTACTTTTCATTCTTGGATTTGTTTTTCTGTTGTTCCTCTTTCCAAGCTACTATTCTTTGAGAAGTTCTGCATTGATATCTGACCTGCGACATCAGAAAATAGAAGTGTGAAGTCACAGAGGTATTAGATGGCTGGCTAGACTGTAATCTTGACATTTGCAGTATATGATTCAATCTCAACCACATATGAGTTGCTTGTACTCCGGCAATTTCTGAAATTTGGGAGTTACTACCCATCTAGATGTAAAGGCCACCCTCTTCCCACTTTGGAAAATCTATATTTTTATTACCATCTTTACCTCTTTTTAGCTATCTTCTTTTATTAGTTTGTTGATACTCTTCTTCCCAAATATAATATAATATTTACACAAATGTAGAAAATTCTAGTAAAAAAAGAATGAGTCACAATATCATACTAATCATAATAAAGTTGTCCATACGAGCCCCGGTTAACATTTTTAATGTAATACATCTATCCAGCTCTTTTCCTTCTTTATCTTTTAAGAGTTAAAATAATAATATATTTTTCCATGCTGCTTTACTTTCTTCAGACTTTTACTATAAGTATTTCCCATTTTACTAAAAACTCTCAAAAAAACTCTAATAACTATATGCTGCTGTTAAGTCACTTCAGTTGTGTTCGACTCTGTGCGACCCCGTAGACGGCAGCCCACCAGGCTCCCCCATCCCTGGGATTCTCCAAGCAAGATACCACTGGAGTGGTCTACTAAATGACAATAGCATAATTTATTTGACCATTTTCCTAATGGGGATATTTTGACTATTTCCAATAGTATGAATTGCATACATCTGACAGAGAACATGAAGGAACATGAAGGTGCATATGTTTTTAACTGATTTCTTTTCCTAGAACAGAATCATGGATATAGAATTAGTGGATCAAAGACTATATGTTTATGGCCCTCCTTACACATGACTGTCTTCCATTTTCAAACAAAATTTAAAGACTTTTACTGGTTGTTTTTGTTCAGTTGCTCAGTCGTGTATGACTCTTTGTGACTCCATGGACTGTATATAGCCTGTCACACTCCTCTGTCCATGGAATTCTCCAGGCAAGAATACTAGCGTGGGTACCCATTCCCCTCTCCAGAGGATCTTCCCAACCCAGGGATTGAACCCAGGTCTCCAGCATTACAGGCAGATTCTTTACTGTCTGAGCCACCAAAGAAGTCCAAGAATCCTGGAGTGGGTAGCCTATCCCTCCTCTAGGGGATCTTCGTGACCCAGGAATCAGACAGGGATCTGCTGCATTGCAGGAGAATTCTTTACCAGCTGAGCTACCAGGGAGGCCCTGGGAGTCAATATTCTTTCGTGAGACATTTTAACTAAAGATAATAGAAAGTAATTGAAGGGAAATTTTAAAGGAGAGGAGTAATATTTTAGAAATGACTGCTTCGAGGAGTTATTTTTTTTTATTGATTGTATCATATATAACTTTGAATTTTACTGTTCTGACCACAGCAAACAAGCCGGGCCTTCCTCTGGTATAGAAAGTCTTCTGTGCCTTTCTTCCCTACATTCTCTTGTATTGATAAATCTAAAGGAGTTTAGATCTCAATTCCCATTGTTCTGTTGTAAACATTCATGTTATCTGAGCAAAGATGCAGTCTTTTTTACTTTCCTACTACTTGGTTTCTTTCATCTGTTTTCTAAACATTTTTTGTGCCCTATGCTCTGTCTTCAGGATCTGTTTTCTTGCCCAGCCAAATTCTCTCAGTTCATTTGTTCATAGACACTTCTGAGTACTTGTGGGTCATGTTAAATAGTCTTATCTAAACAGTGACCTGAGAATGATATTCTCAAAGGACTGTCCAATGCCACCATTCCACAGTCTTACAGTGCAATTCCTTTAACCTGTGCAACAATATTGTTCACATTGTTCTGTCCAACAAAATTTTCTCTTTGTGAAATGGAGCTGAGTCTTTCTGGAAGCAGAACACCTCTTCTGGCGGCAAAGATATAAAGACTGTGGAAAAGCACTAATTTTGCAAGGGTGACTTTCTCTAAGAAGAACCTGCTAAAAAGTGACCAAGAAGATGGGTGACCATGGCTACTCTTGAACATTTTTTAAAAGGAAAGATAAAATCTGACTCTGTATTGGATCTGTTTCTTTCAGTTTAACCTTTATATTCTGTTGTTTTTGGTGCAAGTTAAAAATGTTGCCTGTAGCCTGAAATATACAGGGTAACCCCCTTTCTTAAGGCTCTGACCTTTAAAGGTATAACAACTTTTCCATTCATATAGAGATTAAAAGTTGCAGAATAGACCATTTGTCTTGTTGGAGGTTTACAAAAACATTATAACCTGACCTACAAGGAGAGCTGCAAGAACAAAGGATTCTGACACCAAGAAGTTTGCAGCAACCAACCACACAGTCTCCCCTTTCAGTGTGAAAGGAACCTAAATTCTTACTTGGGGAAGATTGTTTTGGGGGACACTGGTTCACCACCTTCTCAGTCTCCTGACTTTCTAAGTAAAGTCACTATTGCTTGCCCTAACAACTTGTCTCTCGATTTATCAGCCTGTTGTGAATCTGCTTGCCAATACAGGAGACTTAAGAGACCTGGGTTTAAACCCTGGGTCAGGAAGATCCCCTGGAGGAGGGCATGGCAACCGACTTGAATACTCTTGCCTGGAGAATCCCAGGAACAAAGGAGACTGGCACACTACAGTTCAAAGGGTTGCAAAGAGTTGGACACAATTCAAGTGATTTAGCATGAATGATGAGCAGCATGAGTCTGGACTCTCGGCATTGAACAGCTGATGGCAGTGAGATGGGTAAGATAGATCAGATCAGATCAGTCGCTTAGTCATGTCCAACTCTTTGTGACCCCATGAATTGCAGCACGCCAGGCCTCCCTGTCCATCACCAATTCCCAGAGTTCACTCAGACTCACGTCCATCGAGTCAGTGATGCCATCCAGCCATCTCATCCTCTGTCGTCCCCTTCTCCTCCTGCCCCCAATCCCTCCCAGCATCAGAGTCTTTTCCAATGAGTCAACTCTTCGCATGAGGTGGCCAAAGTACTGGAGTTTCAGCTTTAGCATCATTCCTTCCAAAGAAATCCCAGGGCTGCTCTCCTTCAGAATGGACTGGTTCGATCTCCTTGCAGTCCAAGGGACTCTCAAGAGTCTTCTCCAACACCACAGTTCAAAAGCATCAATTCTTCAGCGCTCAGCCTTCTTCACAGTCCAACTCTCACATCCATACATGACCACAGGAAAAACCATAGCCTTGACTAGACGGACCTTTGTTGGCAAAGTAATGTCTCTGCTTTTGAATATGCTATCTAGGTTGGTCATAACTTTCCTTCCAAGGAGTAAGCGTCTTTTAATTTCATGGCTGCAGTCACCATCTGTAGTGATTTTGGAGCCCAGAAAAAAAAAAAGTCTGACACTGTTTCCCCATCTATTTCCCATGAAGTGGTGGGACTAAAGGAGGGCCTAAGAAACTAGGTCATTTTAAAATTTTCAAATTGAGAAAAATACCACTTTACTAGTACAATTCTGCATCTAGCAACATTTCTTAGGTAAGTTAGGGATTTTATAGCAAGAGTCACTGGTGTTCTGCTGGAGGACTTCACCTGTCTTCCCTGTAAATGACAGACTGCTGGAATGTAAAGCATTTGGTTTCTTATAAATGGTTTCACTCAGGGTGGAAGTCGTGATCTATGTTTCAGGTCAAAGGCAAGAACACGCTTTCCCCTATCTGTTTCCTGTCTCCAAGTGATCAATCATTTATTTCCCAAGGGAATTGTAGTTCTTGGGCATGAGGCCTGTTTTCCATTGGCTTCTATTATCATTTTCTAATTAGATTACAACCTAGTCTTTACCATACTCTGTGGCTTTGAGACCTTCCCCGGCAGTGTTTTTCTATTAGCTTTACAAATGCTGCAGATCATGCCTTCCCTTGGCCTATTGTGTTAAACCAGGCAAAGTGGTGAACCTTAGATTCACATATGACTTTCTTATTGTTGGAGGGGACAGATAAAACATTAAAATTAATCCTCCTTTATGTTCAGACATGATTCAACTTTAAGTATATGCACTTAGGAAATTTTAGAGTTTCTGTCATCCTTACACTAATGCAGACTTTAAAATATAACTCTTATCTTGAATGTATATCTTGCTTATACTTAATAAAAATTTATTTTTGACATTGAATATGTCCACTGTGATGGCTAATTTTATGTGTCAACTTATAGGCTATGGTGGCTAGTTCTTTAGTCAAACACTAGTCTAGTTATTGCTGTGAAGTTATCCTCCATATGCGACTAATATTTAAATCAATTGAGTAAAGCAGATTGCACTCCATAGTAAAGATGGGCCTCATCTAATCATTAAAGGTCTTAAAAGGTCTTATAAAGAGGTACCTTGCAGGAATTCTGCCTCTCAATTTCCTCTTAGAAATTATACCTCAGTTTCCAGCCTGAATATTCATTGGAAGGACTGATGCTGAAGCTCTAATACTTTGACCACCTGGATGTGAAGAGCCAGCTCATTGGAAAAGACCCTGATGCTAGGAAAGATTGAGGGTAGGAGAAGAAGGGGGCGACAGAGCATGAGATGGTTGGGTGGCATCAACGACTTAATGGATATAAGTTTGAGCAAACTCAGGGAGATGGTGAAGGACAGGGAAGCCTGGTATGCTGCAGTCTATGGGATCATGAAGAACTGGACATGACTGAATGACAGAAAAACAACAACTTCCAGTCGTTTGATTCCAGATTGCAATTTTAATGTTTGCTGAATTTACAGACTGTCTTGTGGATTTTGGACTTTTAAGCCCCACTGTCAATTTACAATTTTTTTTTTTTTAATTTTATTTTATTTTCAAACTCCACATAATTGTATTAGCTTTGCCAAACATCAAAATGAATCCACCACAGGTATACATGTGTTCCCCATCCTGAACCCTCCTCCCTCCTCCCTCCCCATACCATCCCTCTGGGTCGTCCCAGTGCACTAGCCCCAAGCATCCAGTATCGTGCATTGAACCTGGACTGGCATCTCGTTTCATACATGATATTTTACATGTTTCAATGCCATTCTCCCAATTCTTCCCACCCTCTCCCTCTCCCACAAAGTCCATAAGACTGTTTTATACGTCAGTGTCTCTTTTGCTGTCTCGTATACAGGGTTATCGTTACCATCTTTCTAAATTCCATATATATGCGTTAGTATACTGTATTGGTGTTTTTCCTTCTGGCTTACTTCACTCTGTATAATAGGCTCCAGTTTCATCCACCTCATTAGAACTGATTCAAATGTATTCTTTTTAATGGCTGAGTAATACTCCATTGTGTATATGTACCACAGCTTTCTTATCCATTCATCTGCTGATGGACATCTAGGTTGCTTCCATGACCTGGCTATTATAAACAGTGCTGCGATGAACATTGGGGTACACGTGTCTCTTTCCCTTCTGGTTTCCTCAGTGTGTATGCCCAGCAGTGGGATTGCTGGATCATAAGGCAGTTCTATTTCCAGTTTTTTAAGGAATCTCCACACTGTTCTCCATAGTGGCTGTACTAGGAAACAATTTACAATTTTTTAAAGTAAATTAATATCTATCTATCTATACACACACACACACACATATATATATATGTTATGTGTAGAACCAGTAGAACCAATATTATATATATATATATATATAAAATATTGGTTCCATTTCTGAGGAAAACCCTGACTATTACACCCACTCTGACCTATTCACCTCCAATCATTTCTAAATTCCCCCTTAAGACCCTATTTATCAAGGAACTTTCCTTAAACACACTTTCTTAATCCAACAACTGATGTATTGATATATTAATCTCTATTTTGTCCTCGTATAGAGAGAATCACTTTATTTTTTGTAAATGAAAAACTATCGGTGCCCTTAAGGACAGCAGGCATCACAAGGGAATAAAAAGTAGCCGAGCAGCTAAAGGCAAGAAGCATTTCTCTATGGCTCAAGGGAAACATCTATTACAAAAGGATTGTCGGCTGTAATCTATCTAAAACATATTTTCAAAGTATATATAATCTTGTTTACCCCAAGTCTTACATATTAAAGATAGCATTTTGTAAGTTGGCTATGGAGGTTCTCTGTGGGGATGGGGGTATGGTATAAAGCATGTAACAGGCTCTCCTTTGAAATTTTTGTGAACTTTTTCCTCAATTCTGGAAAGAGCACCTCCTGGGTGCAGCGCTGCTTACGTTGCTTGCACAAGCTTCCCAGAATTTACTAAGAAGTACTCTCCTTCCATACACCTCCCCGAGTTCTCTTCTACCACATTTTGACTATTGCTGGACTCTTAGGGAAAAAAAAATAAGACAGACAAGCAGGAGCTTTCTGTCTTAGAAGGCCTAGAGATGATTTCCATCTGAGAAACCAGTCCAGGTTTATTTTAAAACTTCCAAAACACGCTGGATTCCCCAAGTAGGACTGGTTTCATGGGATTGATTGTGAATTTCTTTTCAGGAGCCCTTCCAGGTTTGGCTGTTTCTGTCTAACTCTATAACACCCCAAACTTTTTCTATCATAGTCTAACTATGAGGTGGAAGACAAGAGGAATTCCCAGGAAAGAGTTCATTAACTTCTTGGCTCTAATCGAGCATCTCATTACAAGTGGTGTGTTGGGTAAATTTGTGTAGTGATTTTGAACTGTCGTGTTGGAGAAGACTCTTGAGAGTGCCTTGGACTGCAAGGAGATCCAACCAGTCCATTCTGAAGGAGATCAGCCCTGGGATTTCTTTGGAAGGAATGATGCTAAAGTAATTCCAGTACTTTGGCCACCTCATGTGAAGAGTTGACTCATTGGAAAAGACTCTGATGCTGGGAGGGATTGGGGGCAGGAGGAGAAGGGGACGACAGAGGATGAGATGGCTGGATGGCATCACTGACTCGATGGACATGAGTCTGGGTGAACTCCGGGAGTTGGTGATGGACAGGGAGGCCTGGCGTGCTGCGATTCATGGGGTCGCAAAGAGTCGGACACGACTGAGCAACTGATCTGATCTGAAATGTAAAATGAAGTCCTCAACATACAGATGAGCTGGACAACAAGATTCCAATTTAATTGAGAACAAAGAATGAGACCACCAGAACATAATGATAGTACCCCAGGATTAAGGAATTTCCCAGGACAAAGGTGCTAAAACTGGAAGATACGTGGGAAAACAGGAATGAGTCAGTCACTATAAATATCAGGCAGGAATTATACTGAATGTTCCATAATACTGAGTAAGCATCCAGGTGAGGCAGAAGATCTCCTGGAGAAATCTAGGATTTTAGGAATGGGGAGAATTTGTTTAAGTAGAAGAAAGGTATTTCAAGGGGAAAACACAACAAGAATGGAAACCAGGCAAAATTAAGCCTAATATGTTAAGAAGACAGCAGGAAGCCCTGCTAATGGGGACAACCGATGTAGGGGTAGGGGAAGTGTGATGCAAGCGTGGAAAGGCTGATTGTGGTCAGATCCAGGAACTTAGATTTTATTCTATTAACAATAAGAACCAATGGATTTTGAGCAGGGTCCTGTCATGATCTAAAGAATGTTTTAGTTTTAGGGTATTAAAAAAAGTCATATGGAAGATAGGACAGACTAGAATCTGAGAAATTAGATATTTTACTAATTAAAACTTCAGGAAATGATAACACGAATTAGTTTGATTGCAGTAGAAGTAAAAAGTAGAACAAATATGAGAAACATATCAAACAAATAGTTGGCAGAATCCTATAACTGATTAGGAATAGAAGTGGATAAATAAAACGGGATACCATCAGATTTTCTGGAGTCAAAATCACTATGAAATCATGGCAACTTGGGAGCCCATTCCCTTTTGGGGAAAGTTAATGCTCTTGGATTTCTACCTACTCCAGGAGATCTTCTGCCTCACCTGGATGCTTACTCAATATTATGTAACATTCAGTATAATTCCTGCCTGATATTTATAGTTAATGCTGTGGATCACAATAAACTGTGGAAAATTCTGAAAGAGATTGGAATACCAGACCACCTGACCTGACTCTTGAGAAATTTGCATGCAGGTCAGGAAGCAACAGTTAGAACTGGATATGGAACGACAGACTGGTTTCAAATAGGAAAAGGAATACATCAAGTCTGTATATTGTCACCCTGCTTATTTAACTTATATGTAGAGTACATCATGAGAAATGCTGGGTTGGAGGAAGCATAAGCTGGAATAAAGATTGCCAGGAGAAATATCAATAACCTCAGATATGCAGATGACACCACCCTTAAGGCAGAAAGTGAAGAGGAACTAAAAAGCCTCTTGATGAGAGTGAAAGAGGAGAGTGAAAAGTTTGGCTTAAAGCTCAACATTCAGAAAACGAAGATCATGGCATCTGGTCCCATCACTTCATGGGAAATAGATGGGGAAACAGTGGAAACAGTGGCAAACTTCATATTTTTGGGCTCCAAAATCACTGCAGATGGTGACTGCAGTCATGAAATTAAAAGACACTTACTCCTTGGAAGAAAAGTTATGACCAACCTAGATAGCATATTCAAAAGCAGAGACATTACTTTGCCAACAAAGATATGTCTAGTCAAGGCTATGGTTTTTCCTGTGGTCATGTATGGATGTGAGAGTTGGACTGTGAAGAAGGCTGAGCACCGAAGAATTGATGCTTGTGAACTGTGGTGTTGGAGTAGACTCTTGAGAGTCCCTTGGACTGCAAGGAGATCCAACCAGTCCATTCTGAAGGAGAGCAGCCCTGGGATTTCTTTGGAAGGAATGATGCTGAAGCTGAACCTCCAGTACTTTGGCCACCTCATGCGAAGAGTTGACTCATTGGAAAAGACTCTGATGCTGGGAGGCATTGGGGGCAGGAGGAGAAGGGGATGACAGAGGATGAGATGGCTGGATGGCATCAGTGACTCGATGGACGTGAGTCTGAATGAATTCCGGGAGTTGTTGATGGAGAGGGAGGCCTGGTGTGCTGCAATTCATGGGGTTGCAAAGAGTCGGACACGACTGAACAACTGAACTGAACTGAATGCTCTTGGCTTTTAAGATGATATATTCCCTTGGCGCAAATAAAGGAATTTAGCCTGTTGTTGCTAATATCTTCGGAGAAGGCAATGGCAACCCACTCCAGTACTCTTGCCTGGAAAATCCCATGGATGGAGGCGCCTGGAAGGCTGCAGTTCATGGGGTTGCTGAGGGTCGGACACGACTGAGTGACTTCACTTTCACTTTTCACTTTCAGGCATTGGAGAAGGAAATGGCAACCCACTCCAGGGTTCTTGCCTGAAGAATCCCAGGGACGGGGAGCCTGATGGGCTGCCGTCTATGGGGTCGCACAGAGTCGGACACAGCTGAAGGGACTTAGCAGCAGCAGCAGCTAATACCTTATATCATCTGGTGATTGGCTTTGAGTAGATGTTTGGGACAGTTATCACTGGTTAACAAGCTAAAAAGTGGATAACAATATTTCAGCTTAACTTTTATTTTTAGTTCACCTAAGCCATGGTAGCAAAATTATAAACTCACATTTCTGCACCAAGATTCTTTACCTAGGTATTATGCATGAATTTTTAGTATTTAAGGACAAAAAAAAAATGAGAGAGAGGAAACATTTTTGGACTTCAGGCTTTCTTTCCAAGTGGTCACTGAATTGTCAATCATATTCTGAGGTTCTATCTAGGTGGCTGCTGGAATGGTCTTCACTCTTTTTCAACTAATCATTATATGGCCAATGTCTCATTAAACTCTGTCTCTAACTTGCTTTGAGGCTTACGGTCTGTGGTTTCCATGATGCTTGGGGGCATAGAAACTTCTACCAGTTAGTGTAGGGTTCCAACTAGCTCAATTCATCTTGAGCTTACTCTTTCCTGGGGTATGTTTGTCTTCATGATGTTCTGGCTCCCAAAAGTGTGGAGACAGGGTCTCATTATCTGGGGGTCCCTAATTGTCCATATATTTTTTGCACACGCACTGTCTAGTCCAGGGCCTCTCCAAGTATCTGTGATGAAGCATCATTTTCCCAGCTCCCTGCTTTGTTATGGTTTAACATTTTAAACACAAACATGAAATCAAAGTGAAATTTTAAGAAGTGAAGCCAATTTGGTTTATTATATCGGAGTCAAGAGACATAAAATTACTGTCAAGTTGTTATAAATATTTCTCAGTGCTCCTTCTCAATATCTCTGCTTATCTCACTGAAGACTATTCATAGGCAATGGGCCTCAATCCAGAATCTACACTTTAATTGGCATAAAGCAGCTCCTCATTTTTGGCCTAAAAGTATATTTCCTGGTTGGGAATAGAGTGAAAAAGAAATCATGTAAACTATCAAGATAAGAATAATATCTCAAGATAACTTGCCACATACTCAGTGTTAAAGTTCTGCTTCTCAAAGTACTATGTGCTCCCTCCCACCCGTCAGAAATATGAAACTATTTTGAAGTTATAAATTGAGTAAACTGAAACCTTAAGAACCTAATACATTTCATCTATAAAATGTAATTAGGCATTCTCTCTGTGAGGATCCATGGGTACATGAAGCTCTCATAAAGAGATGTCTGTAGAACATACACCATGTTGTAGATGATTGGGAATGGTGGCCATTAATATTACCATGAAGAGACAGGCTCAAGGGAAAACAAAGTTAAGGGCAAAGGGATTCTGTAATCCATTTCAGGAAGTAGGTTTACAAAAGCGAGAAAAACCCAGCATACATGGTATGTTTTTAGGTCTTCATCATAAAGCTCTAAGTTCTTGCTAAGTGTAACCTAATTAATCTTCATCATACTTATGAAGATGAGATGATTAGACAGCATCACAAACTCAATGGACATGGATTTGAGCAAACTGCGGCAGACAGTGAAGGAGAGAGTAGCGTGGCACACTGCAGTCCATGAGGTCACAAAGAGTTGGACATGCTTAGTGGCTGCACAACAACAACAACAACATACTTATGGGCTTCCCAGGTGACTCAGTGGTAAAGAATATGCCTGCCAATACAGGAGATGCTGGAGACGCAGGTTTGATGCACAGATCATGAAGATTTCCTGGAGGAAATGGCAACCCACTCCAGTATTCTTGCCTGGAAAGTCCCATAGACAGAGGGGCCTGGAGGGCTACAGTCCATGGGATTGCAGAGAGTTGGACATGACTGAGCACTCATTCACGCACATGTGCACACACACACACACACACACTCTCTTATGGAGGTGTCATGGGCTAAAGCATGATCTAAAGCTATTGGATCATTAAGTACTGAGAGCCTCACCACTTCTGTGACTCAGACACCTATCTCCTAGACTGCTTTACCACTTGAAAGTTAAACGAGCTCCCTATATTTATGGTTTTAAAAAGCACTTTTGGATGCTGGAGGATTAAACATACTATAAGAGTGTCTAGATTGCAATAATAATATGATAGCTTATTCCTGCAATGTTAAATACCCCAATGTAAGGATATTCAATATAATCTAATACAAACAAATCTTTATGCTATCTTTCTTGTTAACTAAAAATGACACAAATTTAAATTAATATCTGATACAGCAATAAAACTGCTAAAAGATAGAATTCATTGTGCATTAAGCACCAGATTCTTTATTCAGGCTGGAAGTGATTATGTGATAATAGGATAAATGCTTTGCTAAGTGTATAAAATCCAAAATACTGTGTATATCACGGAGACACATTACATTTGCAGGGCATTAATTTACCTCATTATGTAATAAAAAATTTTTAGGTGAAATCTCAAGGAGAAATAACTTTTTTGAATAGAACTCAAGACATGTTCATCCTAGATGAGAATCAGCATTTGGCATAAATTCCATGTCATCCACATGGCTTGTCTTGACCTTTAAAAAGAAGAAAGGAGTCAAGAGAAATCCAAGCACACCTTGGCAAAAACTCAAATATTCTACTCACTCAAATTTTTTTTCCTAAGAAGAATCATATCTAATCCATAACACCTACAGCTGATATGTTTATCACCATTTTGAAAACAGGTACTGCTTGAGTCAAAATAATGCATTGCTAAATTGAGAAAATTCATCAGAGTAAATAGCAACAGTTCAGTGATAACTACAAAGTCATTGGTTAACACACACACACAAACAGAAGTACTTTTTAGGTCAATACATTCTACTTTTGTGTTGTTGATTACTAAAGAAGGTATATCTGTTTTTATCGTGATAGCCTTTGTTTAATTAGGCAGGGAAATAACCAGAAACATAAATAAGTTGTTCAAGTCAAAAGCCAAAGAGTTAGCTTCTCCTCTCTTTGTTTCTATTACTCTCCCTACATCTAATTTTTCACTTCATCTGCCAGTTCAACTACCAAACTGTTTCTAAAACCCATCCATTTCCTACTATCTTTGCAAAAATCTCAGTCCAAATCATCATCATCTCTTGCCTAAATTCTGAAATTGCCTCTCAGTTTGGCTCCCAGATTTCTCTCTTGTCGCATTAATGTCTGTTCTCCTTGTAGCAGCCAGAGGAATACTTAAAGAATGTAAATCCTATCCTATCTCTTCATAGATCAGTGACCTTCTAGTATGTTGAAATAAAGCTTGTATCATTAATTAGGTCTATTTTACTTCTCTGCTCAGATCTCATACCACTCTCCTCTCTTTTCTCTATGATTCATCAATGTTGGCCTGCCCCCTTTTCTTCAGATACTCCAAAATTTTCCCAATTTCAAGCCACCATACATATTATTCACTCTGTTGGAAGGTTTCTCCTACATTCTTTCAAGGTTGGCTCATTCTCATAAATCATGTCTAGTCTCCTCAGAAATATCTTCTCTAATCACCTTATAGGATGTGACCATTTCCAGTTACTCTCTGCTGCTGCTGCTAAGTCACTTCAGTCGTGTTCGATGCTGTGCGACCCCATAGAAGGCAGCCCGTCAGGCTCCCCTGTCCCTGGGATTCTCCAGGCAAGAATACTGAAGTGGGTTGCCATTTCCTTCTCCAATGCCTGCAAGTGAAAAGTAAAAGTGAAGTCACTCAGTCGTCTCCGACCCTCAGCGACCCCATGGACTGCAGCCTACCAGGCTCCTCCATCCATGGGATTTTCCAGGCAAGAGTACTGGAATGGGTTGCCATTGCCTTCTCAGTTACTCTCTAACTCAATTCTATTATGGTTTTTGTGTCACTTATTATTCTCTAAAATAGCTAGAAACTCAGTTGATTTGTTTATGATCTTTTTTCGTGGATCAGAGGCTCCAAGGGACTAGAGATAGAGTTTACCTTGCCACTGTTTATCTCAGAGCAGCACTATACCTGACACTCATGAGGCTTTCAATAAATCTCTACTGGGTATATTCATTGACGAATGTATGTAGATTCTGATAAGCACAGTGCTGGCTGGTGAGGGTGCTTTCTGACCTGCCCACAATCGAAATGTGAAAGGACACGTATCCAAACTATTTGCATCATTTTAAATAAGGCTTAATCAAAGACCGTTTTCAAACAAGCAAACTCACTTAGAAATGATCGGACTGGGAGGCCTTTGCATCACCTCTAGAGGCTTATGATTGACTGGTGACATTTCCTGCACCTTTCCACAAGAGTTCTTAATGTTACTACAATCTCTCATGGACCATTTCAGAATATGTCACTGTTTGGCATTTTTATTTTCATTCTATAAAATACATAAATCAAAAAAGATGTTGCCATCTTGGATGATCGACATTTTATCAATTCTTTCTGCCAGAGTTAAAAATAATGTTTCGACTGTTCCCCCAGGAGTATATTTAATTCTCTTGATAAATTAATGACTGGCCTTAGCCTCTGGCAGAATAAATGAAACTCTTCTTAATCTATTCAATTAATGAAATGAGCTCCTAGGTATGCTTGCTTCAGGATGCTTATAATGCAGGCAGTACATGGCTAGAGATGTAGATTCCAATAGGGGGAGTGGCCTGAATTATTTACAGCCAAATTCACTCAATTTGTCTTAAAATGTTTAAATAAAGCTGAAGTGAAACTAAGAGTTCATGTTGAGGAGACAGAAGAAAGTATCGCCTCAAGGGAAAACTGACACAGAAAAAAATGAAAAAAAGCAAAACAAAAAATGACAAATGCATCCCAGTTTGAGGTCTTCAAGAGGATCAAGTAGGAGGAGAGAATATATTTTGGTATCAATGTACATATTTCAGTTTTTTCTTGATTGGGAATCCCCTTAAGATAGATACTGCTTTACCTAGGTATCAGTTAGCATTTTCTCCTGTCCCTTTTTACATTTTTCTATTACTTCATACAGGACATACCTCCAAGGTCAGCCTTCTAACCAGAATAATCCACAAAGTATTTAAATGTCAGGGATCAATGGCTGAGGATGGGATGAGGAAGAGGAAGGGTGTGAGTGCACCTGGAATTTGGCAGCTGGATAGGGGAGTGGAAGGATCAGAATGGCAAGATCAAGGATGTAAGTGAGTGAGACATACAGTGCAGAACCCAGGCATGGAAGATTCAGGGGTCAGACACAGCCATGGTCTAGGTGGGGCACATCCTTTATGACTTAAGGAGATGGAGGCTGGTCAAGATGTAGATCTGATATATGAAGACTCCAGCATGTGAGGCAGCAAAACCAGCCATTGTAGCGAAATGGAACAGGCTTGGCGATTTCTCACAAGGTACATTCAGAGTGTACTTATTTCTAAGGCCCATTCAGGGCCCCCAGGAAATCAGGGTGGTCAATAGAAAATTAGATATGTATTACATCTTCTTTATCCATTTGTCTCTCGATGGGCATCTAGGTTGCTTCCATGTCCTGGCTGTTGTAAATAATGCTGCAGTGAACATTGAGGTACATGTATCTCTTTGAATTATGGTTTTCTAAGGGTATATACCTAATAGCGGGATTGCTGGATCATATGGTAGTTCTATTTCTTCATTTTATAATGAACCTCCGTAATCTTCTTCACAGTAGCTATATCAACTTACATTCCCACCAATAAGTTTCCCTTCTCCCACCATAAGTGTTCCCTTTACTCCACACACTGTTTGGCATTTATTGCTTATAGATTTTGGATGATGGCCATTCTGACTTTTGTGAAGTGAGACCTCATAGTTTTTATGATGGGATATTACTCAGTCATAAAAAGGAACAAAATTGGCTCATTTATATACATGCGGATGGACCTAGAGTCTGTCATAAAAAGTGAAGTAAGTCAGAAAGAAAGAAACAAATATTGTATATTAATGCATATATGTGGAATCTAGAAAAATGATACAGATAACCTATTTGCAGGGCATGAATAGAGATACAGATGTAGATAAAGATAAATGTCCATGTGAATACAAGGCGGGGCGGGGAACAGGAAGGTGGAACAATTGGGAGATTGGGACTGACATATATACAATACTATGTGTAAAATAGATAGCTAGTGGAAAGCTGCTTATAACACAGTGAGCTCAGCTTAGTGCTCTGTGATAATCTAGATGGGTGGGATGGGGCAGTGGGAGGGAGGCTCAAGAGGGAAGGGGTATAGGTATACATACAGCCGAGTCACTTCATTGTACAGCAGAGACTACCACAACATTGTAAAGCAATTAGACTCCAATAAAAGAAACAAAATTAGAAAGTAGCCTAAGAGAAATATTATATATATTATATCAAATAAATATTGTATAAAATAAATGTGATATTAAATATTGTATATTGTTACATATTATATATGTGCTATATATGATAAGCATTATTTAACATATAAATATTATATAATTGTATAATATATAAATGTTATATAATTGTATAATTGTGACTTCCCCTCTCTCATGTTTGGCTGTTCTCCAGAATTCTAGAGACTCTTGTAAGTATCTTTATGGTATTAATACCTGTCTGATACATTCATCTCTCTGATCCTTTTTCCCTCGTCCTTTTGGGTTCTCCCACAAATGGCTCTTCATCCATACTGTTGGAGGAATGGCCAGTAACTTAGCATTTTTACTTCTTATGTCTGTGTATTAACTATAATCAGACCCTTAAGTTAATTGTTCATTGCTAATATTTAGAGATACAATTGATTTGCTTATGTTGTTCTGTATCTTGCAACTTTGCTGATGCATTACTAAAAAGCTGTGTATTACTCTAAATAAAAAAACATCTGGCAAAAGAAAGATAAGGGAAAGTAGAAATACAGTTTACTTGGTTTTGTTTACAAATATAGTAATTTTCAAAAGATCCATGTTTAGCAGTGTAAATCTCAAGTCCACAAAAAAAGACATATAAGAAGTGTCCATTTTTCTTCTTTAAATAAATAGAAATAATTATACGTCTCCATCCTTATTGGGAAGTGAGATAGTCAATCATAGACATTATCATTCCTGTGCCCATTCCCTTGACCTGACTCCTGATCAGTTCAGACTAAATAATAGGATATTTATGTGATACTCAGAAATCAGGGGCAAGCATGCTGGCCTCCAGAGATCACAGTGACTGCTGGCATCCTTCTTGTTCAGGGATGTGGGGGTCCTTTGGCAGCAAAGGGATCTGATGCTTCTTAGTTACATACACGGCCAGGAAGTCTTTGCTGAATCCCAGCTGTGTTCCTGCCAGTGCTTGGGACACAGAATGGAACAATGGGAAAAGAAGAAAATCTGCTCTTTGTCTCTCTGGGAGAAATCTCTCCGTCTGTTCTCTTTTCTTTATGAAAGTGTTCCCACTTGGCCTCTCATTGTCCTCAAAATCCCTTAAGAAATCTCACCAATAAACTCCTTTTTAAATGTTCTTGCTAATACCAAAAACATGCCATAACCCACAATCATAGGTGATTATAGGAGCTGAGTGGTGACTGTTGGAGAGCTCCTTCCGCGCTCTCCTTAGGGGCTTGTTGCCAGTGAGAGCTGTCTGCTCTGTTCTGGAGAATGGTGGCCTCACCCAGTCATCTGCTGGGCCCCAGCTGGTCCACAAGGCATTTGGAAGGGGCTTAGCAGAGGAATTAGAATGGCCTCAGCCAAAGCCCAGCTGGGAACAGGCTGTCATGTGCCACTGCAGAGGACTCGGAGATCCGTGTGTTTTAGACTATCTGAAAACCTAATATCTAGTTTGTTTATAGACATATATGTTCTACTCTAATTTTTCTGGCAATTAGCAGAGCAACGCACTTTAGTCTTTTTTTCAATCCACCAGCCCTTTTCCCAACTACACATAACACACACACACACACACACTTGTAGTTTCTTGTCTACCCAGAGCTAAAGGGTAAGTAAATGCTTTCTTGATATATGTATATGTACACGTGCCTGTGGGACTTCCTAGGTGGCATTAGTGGTAAAGAACCTGCCTGTCAATACAGGAGACAAAAGAAAGGCAGACTCAATCCCTGGGTCAGGACAATCCACTGGACAAATGCATGACAACCAACTCTAGTATTCTTGCCTGGAGAATCCCATAGACAGAGGAACCTGATGGACTACAGTCCACAGGGTCACAGAGAGCTGGACATGGATGATTGACTAACACTTTCATTTTTTTCACTTTCATAACATTAATGGGATCTGCAGGAGATTCCCTCTTCTACAATCTCTGTAAATACCATGTGGCTACTCTAAAGGATGGACGAGAGTGCTTGCCATTTAATGGGTGAGATTTTATTTTATTTTTTCATGTAAGTGAATTTGGAGTATTTGACATTGGCCTGATTTTACTAAATCAAAAACAGATTTTGCAGGGCTCATTCTTAATGGAGAATACAATTATTTTCTGAAGAATCTCATCCATTTCATTAAAAGTAACACTCATTTTCTAATAAGCAAAGGATGTAGAGGGAGGAATACTTCCCAGTTCTAATATCTATACTTATGGAATCCTGGCCCTATACCCTCATCCTGAAAGAGAGTGTTAGGTAGCTAGTTGGATATTAGCAGATCCCAACCCAAGCTGGATGGGGTCATCTTTCTCTGTTCCCTCACAATCCCCCAACACCAGTGATAAGAACATACCCAGAAATTCTCCTTTTTAGTCAAGGACCACCAAGTTTCCAACCTTATCATGACCAAGGAAGATAAAAATGCCAGCATAGGTTGGCACAGGTTCACCAAGACCTAAAAGGTGATTCAAAGTAATCTGGGGTTTTTAATGCATTTGGGGTATTTGACATTTGCCTGATTTTACTAAATGAAAAACAGATTTCACACAGTCCATAGGGTGATTGAAAGTTTGGTAGAAACTTCTCTGCGCACTTCACTTTCTTTCCCCAGTTTCTCTCGAAGCTTATTTCTTCGAGAAACAAGCTTATTTCTGGGCTTATTTCTCTGCTTCTTCTACCCAGCTTTTTCTGTGCACTGCGACAGTGAGCACCGCAGTGCTCTAGTTTTGCCTTTACCACAATCACTATGAAGCCCAAGCAGGAGACAGAGGAGGGGAAGATAATGAGGTCAGGATATTTATCCCACCAGCTCCTTCTTTAAAGAGTCACCTCTAACTGGTTAATCCTCAAAGTTTAAGGCTTCCTTATACCAGCCTTCTCCATATAACTCTCATGTTTGGAGTCCCAGTAACCACTGCTTTTGACACGACTGAGCGAGTAAGCACAGTACTGCACAGCCATTCCCTACCCTGCCTGGTGGGAACCGAAGTGCTAAGTCACTTCAATCATGTCTTTGTGACCCTACAGACTGTAGTCTGCCTGGCTCCTCTGTCCAGTGGATTCTCCAGGCAAGAATACTAGAGTGGGTTGCCATGCCCTCCTCCAGGGGATTTTCTGACCCAGGGATTGAACCCGCATCTTCTGCATCTCCTACATTGCAGGCAGATTCTTTACCGCTGAACCACAAGGGAAGCCCATCATGCCTGATAAAAATATCTTAACAAAAATATCCCTTCATAGAAATACTTTGGGTGTACCATCTGTTTCCTATGCTTGCCAGTCATTTATTTTCATCCTGGAATCCAGCAAGGTGAGAAGCAGCAGAGGAGAAGGGAAGGAAGCCATCAATGGTCTGCCTCAGGTCATGGACTGGTTCAATATGGTTAGTGTGTGGCACTGCACAGGTTAATAAGCCTGTGGGATATTTTGGAATAGCATGTCTCTTCATGCTGTTTTGGAATAGCATGTTACCCTAGCTTGATTTACATTAAAGTTCAGGAGGCAAAGGAAGAACAATTTATCCCACTCTATTTAGACCTTTTTATTTGACAAATATTTATCAAGCACCAATTATGGTGGGTGAGGAGAAGGGACAGAAAATAAACAAGCAAAAATTACATCCCAGATGGTGATAAGTGCTCTGGAGGAAAATAGAGTTGGGAAGAAGGGGAAGCAGAGTACAGAGGAGCAGATTGCCCACTTGAGACTCATTTTTCATGGGCAGCTTCACAGGAAGGGTGTCATTGGAGCAAAGACCTGAAGGAGGTGAGGAGCAATTATGTGCAAAGCTGGTATAAGAGCACCATAAAGCACAACCTATATTGATATTCCTCTAACCAGGGTGCCATTTGCAGTTGTGTGGAAGTGTGTTGGTTGTCACAGTGATTGTGTCGGGGGTAAACAGAAAAGGAGCGCTACTGCGGGTAATTAGCTGATGGACCCAAGGAAGCTCCATTATCTGCCATGCACAGGACAACTACAGACAAAGAAGATGAGTCCAACGAAAATGCCAGTAGCATATTTGTTGAGAAACAGTGAGCACAAATATCAAGAGCAAAAGCCCTGAAGCTAAAGTGTCCACCATGAACACACACACACACAGACACATTGTTTTCTTAACTAAAAGCAGAACTACTGAGATATCCACATCTTCACATCTCTCCTAGCTGCCCTAGTGCACAAGGCCTCTGGCATAGCTTGTGTTGTGTGTCTGTCCTCCCATGATGTACACATTTTCTCCCCAGGGCTGGGGGTAGAGCAGAACACGAGAGCTCCACAGTGAGAGCACCCATGGCTGTCCTTCAGACTTGAAGGTGAATTTCCTCGCGGTGACTGATTCAGCCAGAAAAGACCAGCAGGAGGCCAAAGGTCTTGCCTATCCAATGCGCACAAGCAAAAATTGCTCTTTGCCTGAAGAGTTATTTAAAATAATAATTTAAAAATAGGTGAAGTTCTATAATATAAAATACACCCAAAGATTCCATTCACTTTGCTAGAAAACTCTAGCAAACACTTCATTGGTAATTTAGACTTCAGAAATTTATGAACTGTGCTTATGGAGAAATGATGCATTTTGTGTATTTTCTCCACATATATATGTTCACGATTTTTTTTAATAAATTCATGGGGCATAGTTGCTATGCCCTTCAGATATACACTATAAATTTGTCCTTATTCATTTTAGTATAATTGACCAAGATAGTAGGATAAAAATACTAGGCTATACTATGATAAATTCAACTTAAAATAAACTTCTCGTGGCTTTAAAATCTATTTCATATAATCCTCTTGTATGTTTGAGCTACTCTTCTGCCTCTTACAGATATATTACACTGTTCTTGTTCAGTCGCTAAGTCATGTCTTACTCTTTGCAACCCCATGAACTTCCGCATGCCAGGCTTCCCTGTCTTTCACCATTTCTTTGAGTTTGTTCAAACTCATGTCCATTGAGTTGGTGATGCTATCCAATCATCTCACCCTCTGACTCCCCCTTCTCCTCTTGCCCTCAATGGTTACCAGCATCAGGGTCTCTTACAGAAATCTTACATGCTGCTGCTGCTGCTGCTAAGTCACTTCAGTCATGTGCGACTCTGTACAACCCTATAGATGGCAGCCCACCAAGCTCCCCCATCCCTGGGATTCTCAAGGCAAGAACACTGGAGTGGGTTGCCATTTCCTTCTCCAGTACATGAAAGTGAAAAGTGAAAGTGAAGTTGCTCAGTTGTGTCTGACTCTCAGCAACCCCGTGGACTGTAGCCCACCAGGCTCCTCCAGCCATGGGATTTTCCAGGCAAGAGTACTGGAGTAGGGTGCCATTGCCTTCTCCGAAATCTTACATGCTTGCTAATAATCCTGATGTTTTTTGACTGATGAAGATAAAGAGTATAGCCAGATAAGCAGCACATTTTTTTCTACATTATATTTTGCTGACCAGAATCCTTGAACAGGCATCAAAAAATGGCCTCCAAATAAGGTTCAGACTTCACTGCCTCTTATGGGCCTCTAGCTAGCAAGCCATACTATCAGCTAACTCTAGTAAGGGGTTGGCTCCAGTAAATAGAACTACTTTGGTTGACTGGACCCACTCTGTTTTACCAAGATGAGATAGCTTGTTGTAAATCAGGGGGCAAGGCCAGAGTGAAGGCATAAATAGAAAGAGGGTCCTGATAGCTTATCTCTGATCATTTCCTCATTTGTCAAAATCAAGACATATTCCGTCCTTTGGTAACTGTTAAATAAATAACACCCAGATAATGCTTGCAGAACTGGTTTATCAGAACCATCCTCCACTTCATTTCCTTCTCTAAATCTGTACATCTTCCATGTCAGTGAAGAAGAGATGGTCTCACTTTTGCTTTTGCATATTTAATCTGAGCTTATGATCAGTTCCTGAAAGGGGATGTTTAGCACTGATAACCTGGGAAACACTTTTCAACAAACCCTAGGGATGGTCCTATAAATATGCCAATAAATGATTTGGAGGTGCTTTGGACCTGGAAATCTAAACTATATTTTAACTTTCCTTCTTCATATTAGGTATAGAAACGTGAACATACTCCTCAGGGCAAAATCTATTCAAGAACCTAAGCTTTCCTATGAGAGAGAAAGAGGAAAATCAGTGGTTTTATTTGGCAAAGGACCTGATTCTTTTAGTTGAGGGCTTTCATACAGCTCTGGGATAAAATGCTTGGTGGTTTGCACTGGAATGAGTAAATTCATAGCATAAAGAAGCTCTTTCTGCAGTGGCTCTGCACCACTCAATTTAGGCATGTTTCCAGAATATTTTAGCCAATGTCCAATATTTCCATGGGAAAACTGTTAAGACCTGATACTGTCATTACCCTAAATACTAAGGGAAAACAGTTTCAATGAGGTCAGAAGTTCTTCAGTAATACCCCCTAATTATCTCCACTTTTGAAGTCTTTGTAATTAATTCATACTTGTAGTAACTCATAACTTATTATGGTTCTCATTTTATTCTTTATACTAAGGTTGTCTCTATGCCTGATTTCCCAATTGGATTATAAATCCCTTGAGCATTTTGTCATCTGTTTTTCCATGACACCTGCCACAGGGGAAAACTACTATAGATGCTCATGAAATGTGAGAGGAATAAATGAATTAAAAAATAGTCACGTACATGCCCAGAGTTATCACTATTTCAAGAATCTTGAAGAGTGATTATTACTAATAACTTAGGGTAGAGGAGCTGTAGGTAGAATAGATTGCTTTAGTAAATATAAACTTTCATTGAGTTAATTAGTTTTTAAGTGAAATTCAGTACAAAATATTTTCAGAAACATGGAGCCTTTTTTCCCAAGATGCTCACAATAATCCATAAAGATAATGTACTATCAAAGTAAATGTGTCGTGGTCTCAGTTAAAATTAATCTTATTGAGGCAAGTATTGTATATCCTTCAGCTAAAGATTAACTGCATATATTGTGTTTATATCTTAATGCTTCACACATAGTAGTGAAGTGTACTCAACAAATGTACTTATTTTTAGAATTTCTTATATTTTGGCCCTAAAATACATGAACCATCTCTTTAATTCCCTTCTTCTCTCAATAGAATAAATTCAGATTTGGGAGGCCTTTAAAAGGATAAATGCAACTAGATTATCCAGATGAGACAAGCCATCTGTATGGAAAGAAAATGACCAATAACTTGTGATCTTGATAGAAGTTTGCCTCTTCCCCAGCCCTGGGGTCTGAGTGGTATGATTAATACAAGCTCACCCATGAGACCAGCTGGAGCATTGTAGCAAACTGGCCATAAGGAGGTGAGTGGCAAGGAAAAGGATAAGAGAACTAGCCTTGTAGTAGATATCACCCTGAGGAGGAGACACAATGATCCCAATTTCCCTGTCCAAGATCTAATATATGACTTGAGCCGATCTAACTAGATATCTTTGATCTGACACATAGGCAGGGACCCCACAGCAGGAATCTTTGGACACAAAAGACAGTTCTTTTGCAATTGCAGAGACTGTCAGAGGTCCATTTGGGCTGAAACAGGGACCTGGTCTGAGGTCTGGAGTTCACAGGGCATATGCAGGTCCTAGGAGGGGAATTGCTAGTAACAGATAGCATCAGTCAAATGTTACTTGGCATCAAGAATAGTACAACAGTCAAAGCAGATGGATACATGCCCAAGATTAATGAAAGTTAGTGGGGGGAAGTTACAAACCAATGACATAAAGTTATGGAGAATTAAGTCTTACTAGCATCTCAAGTTAGACTTTGATCTGTTTCAGTACTGGATCTAAGCTGAGGGCGTAAGTCTCAATGCTGACATATAAATAACCTAGTGACTGTGGCAGGAAAACTTACCCACTCTAAACTCTGATCTTATTTCAATACCTAGTGTTTCATCTCAGCATTGGTCTCACATCTTAAGACAGTTCTTGATCAGCCATGAATATACTATTTCTAGAACACCAGGTCTACCTAAAATAATTTATCTCAGCAGTTATCATCTAAGTTGGCTGGGCTGATCTCCTGCAGTCTCCTAAGGGGTTTTGGCTACTGAACACTGATAGGTCAACCCTGTCATAGATAAGGTCATTTTCATGACCTATGTAAGAAATTGACACATGGAAATGATATGCAACTTGCCAGAGAGAAATTAATTGCAGGACTGGGAATACACTAGGACCTCTAATACTTTCTATCATGTAATGCTATTTTCTTTTTCATTTCCAAAATGCTTTCACTTTACCATGTTTGACAAACAGTCATTCTAAACAAGGTTCTCTAATATATTTGCTGACTCTAAACAAACTCTGTTGCCAGTTCCAGATTCAGTTTCCTTGTAAAAGAGTAGAAGTAAGTAATCGCAATATTGGGATTTTTTAATGAAAGAATCACTAAGCCAACCTAATTGGAAGGTCAGTTAAACATAGCAATAAACCATCTGAAGTAAGAAGAACAATTTTCTGTTTAAGAACTCAGGATACAGCAATTAGGTGGTTAATTTGACATGTAAGCAGGAAACAGAGTCCAAAACACAATCTTGTTTCTTAGACTTTCAAGTGTTACTTTACAATTTTCAGAAGCATTCATTCATAGGGGACTATTTCTCACAAAGTTCATTTCATAAATCACATAGTTGAGTCATATTCAGAAATGAATTTAATACAGTCTGCTTCCAACCTGTTGTTATCCTACCAAGCCCATCTTTTGCCTAATTCTTGATTTAGTATCCAACTGGGAAAATATCTAACTAATGTTCTTCTGAAAAAAAAAGCCAATTATCATTATTCTCCCCAAATCCAGAAAACTTTTATTTCCTAATGAAGTGGTGCTCAATATTTAGGGTTAAAAAAAATCAGCTGTAGATGTATTAAAAGTATCAATTACTGTATTTTCCAAGAATTAACTTGATCAAAGGCATAGATAGTCCAAGAATCTTCATTTTAATAAACACACACTAGAAATTCTTTTGCATGAGTCCACAGACTATTTGAATATTCATCCTTTATAATACTAATGATCTATAAAACAGCCCCCAAACTATTTCCATGTCCCTATAGGCTTCAGTTTATGATAACAACCTTGGCTTGATGGTCTCATGAAATAAAGATTAGAAGAACCAAAAAACTTTCAGTTCTTCCTAATACTTTGTGATTTAGCTTATAGAGTTAAATAAAAGCCACAACATCTTGAAAATACATCTCCTTAAGTTTATTCCTCTTTACTCAGAAAAAAGTTCAGAACCTGTATGTTTGAAATCTAATCTGCTTAATCATGTGTTTCTCTTGACTTGAGGTTTTTATTTACTACCTTTCTATGTCCCTTCAGAATTGATTGTCGGGTGAACAGTTTCTGGCTGTCTCTGAAAGTTGATTTTTATGTTTTCTATAGAGTTGGACAGGCCCATCAGGAGTTCCAGGGATATTATACAGGTGGCTGAGAACAGACTTAGCAGGAATGTGAGAGAAAGTCTCACTGGGTACACGAGATTTCTTTTTTAAAAAATAGGGAATTGATGTAAACAGAACATTAGCAAAGTTTCCAATGGGTTCAGCAAGATCTCATTTCAAAAAAAAAGAAAAAATGATAGCAGACTTTTAGGCTGAGGTTTTCTGCCTCTTGAACTTGCCATAATACATGAAAAGTTAGCCGATTCATTTTCAAGACCCAACAATAGTCACTGTGATCAGCTGGCTAAATGTTGCCCCAAAGAGTGTTTTGCAGCCTGCCATTCATCTCTCTCATGAAAGTACCTGTTCTCAAAGTAGGGCCCTTGGTCAATCTTTACAAACTCGAGACCCATCTCTAGGATAGAGGCCAGGTCTGACTTAGTGCATCTGAAACTTAGACCCATTGAAATACCCAGATAATACCTACAACAGAGTTTATGATGGCTCTGCTTCAGATGCAAACAGCATCCAGTTCTGAGTGCTTTCAAACCTACTGTAGGTACAAGATGGTCTGGGACTTACTAAGGCAAGGTATCACAGCTCCAAGGGAATTGCCTTACTATAGTATCTGTGCATCTCCAAAACAAGTTACATCTCCTAAGAGCCCAAGGACATACCCTTTGGACAAGGATCTCTGGTTTTTTAGTCCCTCTGGGTAACCCCAACAGAGTCCCCTTGAGCCCAAAATGGCATCTTGGGATGGCCACTACCTCAGAATCTTTATCTCTGTGCTAATGTGCCCCTTTCCTAAAAGCAGTAGCTGAAAACTTCCACGTGCTATTTTAACTGGCCATCACTCCAAACTGCAGACCTGTGAGACCTCAGAGAATACTAAATCCAAGAAAATCCACTGCTTCTCAAACTGGATTATGTGTATCTCCAGGACTAACTGACAGTGTGTCGGGGGCTCTAGAAGTCCATGCGTGCGTGTGTGCTGCTATTTCCGTCACATCCGACTCTATGTGACCCTATGGACTGTAGCCCATGAGGCTCCTCTATCCATGGGATACTCCAGGCACGAATACTGGAGTGGGTTGCCATACCCTCCTCCAGGGGGTCGTTCAGACCCAGGGATCAAACCTGTGTCTTTTATGTCTCTTGTTTCTTCAGGCCAGTTCTTTACCACTAGCACCACCTGGGAAGCCCCCTATAAGTTCACAGGATTTAAATATTGCAAGATTTTCTGCAATATCAAACTTGCCTGAAACTTGTGAAGGCAAAATACATTTTTATGAAAGTGAAAGTCCCTCAGTCCTGTCCAACTCTTTGCGACCCCATGAACTGTATAGACCACGAGGCTCCTCTGTCCATGAAATTCTCCAGCAAAGAATACTGAAGTGGGTTCCCATTTCCTTCTCAGGGAATCTTCCCGACCCAGGGATTGATCCTGGGCCTCCTGAATTGCAGTTTCAAACCATCTGAGCCACCAGGGAAGCCCACATTTTTAAATCAGCACCCATATATGGAGTAGGTCACAGTATTTGGCTGGATTTTGCAAGAAAAATAAGATTACAAAGAAAAACCTTGCTTGTATTGGCTTCTTGAAGTTAAATAAACATGCTATCTTAAACATTCTATCATTCAGGGTATATATTTAGAAAAACTTGAAACACTACACCAGTCTCCTCAGTTTGCAGATGAAGAAACTGAGGTCAGAGAGAGTATATCATTTGTTCAAAATCAACAATTACTTGGTGTCAGAATATCTATATCCCTCTGCATCGGCCCCATTTTGTTATCACTTGCTGTCTCCTCTGTCTCTCCATAAACTACATGAAAGTCGATTCTTCAGATTTTTTTAAGACTTAAAATGCAAATAATCCCAATAAACATATGAGATCATATTGTGGCTCTAAAATTATTGACATGACTTATCCTTTTCCTCTATATTTTTATAGGGAAAGGGAGAGGCAGAATACAATGGGTCTTTAGGAGTGAACATCTTTGCTTTCACGTGTGAACATTTGTGTGTGTATGCATGTGCACATAGTTGGAGTGTGTGTATATAGAAATAAAATGTTTATTGGTCTAGGTTTCTGAGTTTGTCATAGGCATACGGTAGAAGGGGAGTAACACAGCCCAAAACAGGGCTGAGTGTCAAAGCACAAATTTCCCTATTTTACAGTTTTGCACATTATAATAGTAGTTGATATCATCCAAGTGTTGCCTACCTAACCTTGGCCTTTTCCTTGAAAAAAATCATGCCTTCTTGAGTATTCCATCACTCATGTGAAAATATAGCTAAACATCTTTTCACTTGCAGCTGCTTGAAGTAATGGATTATGCCTTTGAACTTGCCAGTAAACTTCACGATCCCAGTATAAATATCAAACTTGTCAAACGTGCTTTCCAAGGAAGCCCTATAATGAAAAGCTTATCTGTTTGGGGGGTAAGTTAATACCTCCACTTGGCCTCAAAGTCAGAGCCTGAGAAAATTTTGCTTGTAGATAACTTCCTGCCAGCTATCAGGGGTCATCTCTGGCTAGGCCCGGAGTAGCTTTCACTGAAGTTTGGTCTGGACCACTGTCCTGCTGCCACAGAGCCAGGCATGCTCCCCTAGAGCTCCCCAAGAGCTCGGCACCTTCCTCTATACTTTTTCCTCTTCCCTTTGAGTCAGCACATCAGAGGATCAATGGAGTCTGCAGGCCAGAGCTACCACCAAAAGAAGAGAAAGAAGTTGATGAGGTTGTGACAGGATTTGGCTGGAACTATATGTGGTGCCTAATGCTGTCAGACCCTTGATGGGCTTCCCTGGTGGCTCAGAGGTTAAAGCATCTGCCTGCAATGCAGGAGACTGGGATTCGATTCCTGGTTCAGGAAGATCCCCTGGAGAAGAAAATTACAACCCACTCCACTATTCTTGCCTAGAGAACCCCATGGATGAAGGAGCCTGGTACTCTACAGTCCACAGGGTCGCAAAGAGTCGGACACGACTAAGCGACTTCACTTTCACTTTTTCAATGCTGTCAGAAGAGTGGGTGGAACAAATAATGCTCGCCTTGCACATCACCAGGCCTTGGGTGGCAGCCAGTGGGGCCAAGGGCAGATTCTCTGACTCTGGAATATAATAGAACAGCTTGCAATTTCTTCTTTCTGGGTAATATAGATGGCAAGAAGGTGAAACCCTGAAAGAAAGGCTCTGCCTTCGAACAACAAAACCACAACTCGGTGTCAAATTTTGAAGGATCAAAAAATATTTTTTAAAGAGAAGTTAGAACAGAAATATTATTCAATATAAGTAGTAAGAATAATGACTTTAAAGCAATGGCCACACAAGTTTCATGCTTGTGAATGTTTCTGTCTAACCCATGTTTTCATAAGGAAAGATTCCCTTCATCCTCACCTGGGTCATGGCATTCTTAGCAATCCCCACAGGCTGCCAGTCCTTTGGGCCACATCAAAGCCCTCTGGGGGAAAGGCCGGGGCGTTTTCTTTTCTCCCTAGGTAGTTGAGGAATAATCATAATGAGAACCTTGTGACTTTCCTTAGAAGTGAAACCTGTTTCTACAGTGTGCCCTAGAGACATCTTCTGTGGTATGACACAGAAGGAAAATTCAGCGAACAATTGCTGACAATCAGGCTGGCCCCTCTGAACAAATGTTTCTACCTGGCCCCACTAATAAAGATACCAGACCTGTTGTTTCTTTTTCTTCTTCTCCGTTTTTTTTTTTTTTTTTGGTCCTAACTACTTTTATATCTGTGGCCAGATGTATTGTAGTTAAATTTCAAAAAACACTCATTTGGCGGTTTTGTACGGTGGTACTATAATGTTTATAAAGCCCCTGGTGCCAGTGTGAAAGTGACATGCACAGATAGGCACTTTAAAGGGGGCATAAAATGAACAAAATGCATTACCAAATGCAATACTCAGTATTAACCACATTCATATGAGTTTCGTATTTGATCCAATAAACCTGTGGTGCCAGATGTAAAATTAGCCTGTAAAACTTTCCATCCACTTTAACCATTACTGTTACTGCTCTCAAATACCAATGTTCAAAGGTGGCATCTTACTTCAAAAAAAATTAATTTAAAAGGTATATAATGCATATTAATCATGTATAGCAGGATACACAAAAGACTCAGGTTCTATCTATTCCTGGGTTTGAAAGATCTACCCACTCTAGTATTCCTGCCTGGAAAATCCCATGGACAGAGGAGACTGGCAGGCTTACAGTCCATAGGGTCACAAAGAGTCGGACAAGACTGAACAGGCATGCATTATATATGATGTGTGTATATATGTAAAATAATTACAATTTTTCCAACTATTGAGGAAAATGAAAAAGGTTCTTTCTTTCATTCTCAGTGAGACTTAACCTCATGTCAGAATGTGCATAGAAGCCAGGTTGCATGGTCTCTACCATCCAGTCACTTGGTCTGGGGATGGACGTGTGAATCAAACTACATCTCCCTGTGAGATGCATTAGTACAGGTTCAGTAGTATCTTTGGGAGAAGACATCTGCCTCATTAAACTCGCATTTGTGAGGATGCTTGTCTGTTGCTGACAAGGGGCGCCTTCAGCAGAGAGTCAAGAATGAAGCTGACTCAGAGTAAAGCAGAGTTTAAAAAAAAAAAAGCCAATGCCTGAGAACATTATTTAAGCAGCTGGGCGCAGGTGTCCCTGTAGCCAGATCTTCCTTGGATTTTTCATAAAAGTATGTTAATAAATCCCTTTCTTTGCCTAAGCAGATTGGTGTTAGATTTTCTCTCTTTCAACTGAAAGTGTACTGAAAGTGTACATCTTTACTAAAGTTCCACTAGTTTTCTCATGTTAATATGTAAGATAAATATTATCTTCATTTAACAAATTAAAACTTCAAGAGTCAGATGAAAAACTAAGTTAACTACCTGGCCCAAGACCACACAGGAAGTTTAAGGAACAAAATCTAAGTCTAAAATCTAGGTTATTAATATACACTTAGGGATTTTTAATGTAAGTTTAAATGTAAATATAGTTGGAAGGAAAAATAACTTAATGTAAATTTCAATAAATGAAAGATCTAAGTGTACATCATTAGTGGAAGAATCAAAACTGAATTTTAAAGGAACGGGAAACTGAAAGAAGCCTGGACAGACAAGAAAGCACATGATAAGAGCTGACATTCATTGAAGGCACACGGATGAACTGACTTCATTCTCCCCTGACCATTATTAGGTGGATACTATTAATATTACTATCCCCATTGTATAGACTAAAAGCAGAAGCACAAAGAGGTGTAACACCTGGTCCAAAATTACACAGCTGCTCAGTGCAGTCCTCCACATTTGGTTCTCATTTTATATAGGGAAAATTAGGAAGTGAATACTTAAGTAGAACATATCAATATTAGCTGGGCTAACAAATACTTGTTTTGGCAGAAATATTCCTCCAGAATCCCACAGTTCCTAGAATGCTGTTTGATAAAATATGTAATCAAATAAATTACTTTACCTTTGAGATTTTATGAGAAATTTGCTAATGTGTAGAAATGTATTATATAATATATACACATACTTTTTTTTTCTGGCTGTGTCATGCACAGCATGCAGGATCTAAGTTCCTGACCAGGGATCGAACCTATGCCCATTGCAGTGGAAGCGTGGAACCCTAATCACTGGACTACCAGGGAATTTCCTAGAAATATGCTATAAAGAATTATATTTCCACTGAGATATTCAGATGGGCAGAATATATCATATATAACAGCTTTCATCACTGAGAAGTTTATTTAGCAGAATCTGAAGTCCTAGGATCTTCATATTTTAGTAAGGAAGGGGAAAAAAAAAAAAAAACAAAACTATCAGAGCCTTCTTGCAGCCTAACTGTCAGAGATGTTCCTGGAAGTTGTTTGACAATTACAGATTTAGCATGGCAGAGTCTGAGGTACTCAATAGTGTTTCCACTAATTATTTAACATGACACTTGATAATTTAGGTAAGTTCTGAAAATATAAGAGACAAAAATGGAGTATGCAAGAAGTATTCGTAGTTGACATATCCACATTAATAATCGTTAAACTTCCGAGTGTTCATTGATAAGGGAAGTAGTAAAGGTCATTAAAGACACTTTTTTAAAGGAATACAGATATGAGCGGTCCTATTCTGGGTCCATTACTGATGGGCTCTGGCTTGTAGGCAGCTGTGCAAAGAGCTTTGTCTGAAAATCTTTAGATAGTCTTGTGTGACCTTACCCTAATTTCCCAGAAAACCTGGGCTGCCTTTTCCTTTGTAGGGAAGGTCAGACAGGGAACATCTTAAAAGAAGATAAAAGAGGTGCTGAGGAAATGAAGGGAATGCAATTCTTTCAAAAACTTGTCATAAAGCTACCTCCATGTGCTAAGAATAATATTATATTATAGAGGCCTGCTACTTTCAGGCCTTTTATGTTAAAATAGTAACTTTAAGGAGCTTACATAATGCCATTTTGACCTGCTGTCCTTCATTCCGGCTCTGGCTCTCTGACCATGATGGTTTCCCTGGACATGACAAAAAAAACAGACTGACTTGTGATAATGTTTATAACTGCATTATTAATGGCCCTTTCTGCTTCTGAGAGAATGAAGTCATGAGGAAACATTTACTAAGACTTTTTAAAATGTCCCAGTTAATTGTTCTAAGATAAGTTAGAGCCAACCTCCCAAAAGAAGAATTATTATGTCACAAATGAAAATAGACTTCTCTAGAAGATCCTTCTAAAAATTTGGAAGAACAACCTACAGTGCCATACATTTTTTCTTTTTTTATACTCTGAGATTTTTCAAATATGAGGAAATATACTTCAAAGTTTACAGTTTATTTTTCCTTTTCATGAAGAGTGGCCATGATTTAACAAAAAAAAGAAAAGAAAATGAGCAAAGTTGTAACTGAATCCAATTTGAAAGCCTTGCTGTATGAAACAGTGTACTTGAATAGTCCTTAATATATGTAAAACATAATTTTATTCCTCTGTTCAGCTCAGTTGCTCAGTTGTGACTGACTCTTTGCCACCCCACGGACTACAGCACACCAGGCTTCCCTGTCCTTAACCAACTCTCAGAATTTCCTCAAACTCATATCCATGGAGTTGGTGAGGTCATCCAGCCATCTCATCCTCTGTCATCCTCGTCTCTTCCTGCCTTCAATGTTTCCCAGCATCAGGGTCATTTCCAGTGAGTCAGTTCTTGGCATCAGGTGGCCAAAGTATTAGAGTTTCAGCTTCAGCATCAGTTGTTCCAATGAATATTCAGGACTGATTTCCTTTAGGATTAACTAGTTTGATCTCCTTGCAGTCCAAGGGACTCTCAAGGGTCTCCAACGCCACAGTTCAAAAGCATCAATTCTTAGGCATTCTGGTTTCTTTATAGTCCAACTCTCACATCCATAACTACTGGAAAAACCATAGCTTTGACTAGATGGACCTTTGTCAGCAAAGTGATGTCTCTACTTTTTAATAAGCTGTCTAGGTTGGTCATAGCTTTTCTTCCAAGGAGCAAGCATCTTTTAATTTCATGGCTGCAGTCACCATCTGCAGTGATTTTGGAGGCCAGAAAAGTAAAGTCTCTCACTGTTTTCACTGTTTCCCCATCTATTTGCCATAAAGTGATGGGACCAGATGCCATGATCTTTGTTTTTTTGATGTTGAGCTTTAAGCCAACTTTTTCACTCTCCTCTTTCATGTTCATCAGGAGGCTCTTCAGTTCCTCTTCACTTTCTGCCATAAGGGTGGTGTCATCTGCATATCTGAGGTTATTGATATTTCTCCTGGAAAACTTGATTCTATCTTGTGCTTCATCCAGCCTGGCATTTTGCAGGATGTACAGTGCATTTAAGTTAAATAAGTAGGGAGACGATATACAGCCTTGATGTACTCCTTTCCCAATTTGGAACCAGTGGGTTGTTCATGTCTGGTTCTAACTGTTGCTTCTTGACCTGCATAAAGATTTCTCAGGAGGCAGGTAAGATGTTCTGGTATTCCCATCTCTCAGAATTTTCCACTGCTTGTTGTGATCCACACAGTCAGAGGCTTTATTGTAGTCAAGGAGGCAGAAGTAGATGTTTTTCTGGAATTCTCTTGCTTTTTTGATGATCCAATGGATGTTCCCAATTTGATCTCTGGTTCCTCTGCCATTTCTAAATTCAGATTGTACATCTGGAAATTCTCTGTTCACCTATTGTTGAAGCCAGACTTGGAGAATTTTGAGCATTACTTTGCTAGCGTGAGAGGTGAGTGCAATTGTGTGGTAGTTTGAACCTTCCTTGGCATTGCCTTTCTTTGAGATTGGAATGAAAACTGACCTTTTCCAGTCCTGTGGCCACTGCTGAGTTTTCCAAATTTGCTGGCATATTGAGTGCAGCACTTTCACAGCATCATCGTTCAGGATTTGAAATAGCTCAGCTGGAATTCCCTCACCTCCACTAGCTTTGTTCATAGTGATGCTTCCTAAGGCCCACTTGACTTCGGACACTAGGATGACTGACTCTGGGTGAGTGATCACACCATCGTGGTTGTATGAATCATTAAGATCAGTTTTCATGTCATTTACAAGAAAAATAGCTTACTGTGTAAAAACTGTATATCATATATTACTTACTTCAAATTTTATTGTTTTTTTTGTTGGTGTTGTTTTTCCTTCCAAATGAAAGTACTTACTGTCTTGTAGGAAAAAAGTATCTATCAGATCTTGGTATTTGGTAGATACCTCGTGCTCCAGAAATTGCAGCATAGAATGAAACTCAGAAACAATGAGAAAAAATTAGCCATTGTTATTTCTATACTATACCTGTATAAGTTTTGGGTTTTGCATATTTTGTCTCTTCATTGGTGTGGGTAATGGAGGATAGAATATAATTGTATTCAATTCAACAATGCTGAATTCAATCTTAAGTCCTAGATCATTAGCTGACCACTACTTGTTGGCATTTTAAATGCTTTTTCCTCTTACAATGGGTGTTATTAGATTCTCTGGAAGCCAAAATTCTATTAATTTGAGTTTTGAGAATTTGCCTAATAGACTTAGAAAATCAAGATTAATAAAATTCTGCCTTGCAAAAGATAAATCAAGCATAGATAATTATATTCATTTTAATAATTTGGTTTTATAATAGTATTCCATAAAAGAAATAAAAAGTACTTAGATTAGATTACTAATAGGTATCTCTACCTAATATACTGCAGATACTAAAAGGCAATTTATTTAAAATATATGTGTGCATATATATATTTAAAGTGAAACAATTCTGAAGTAACAAAGCAAATAATATAACAAAAGATCAATATTCTTGGAATATTTCTTACCACCTATATTTTGGTTAGGAAATTTTCTGTGATTTGCCTTTTAATATTTTTTTGTTGTGCCAAATGCATTTTTAAGACTAATTGTCTTCAACTGTAAAATGAATCACCAGTTTAACAATTTAACAGTTTAACAATTTTCTAGGACAAATAAGAAATATCATATTAAAAACTCACTTTTTACCATGATAATAAATATTTAGGTCTATTATTATATAACCTATTTTCTTTTGTATTACAACACTTGAGTTTAATAATATTTCATATTCAAATATTAAAATTTATTGAATCATTTGGCATTTTGTCATTATGCATAGCTTCAAAAAAATACTTTTCCTCTTAACACATGCTAGGTATTTTCATATTTTTAGCATTCTTAAAATTAATATATAATTTCAAAATATGTAAAAAAAAGACTAAGATATATGCTTTACCCTTCTACTTGGTAAACTGTATTAAAGCTTTAGATTTTGTGTGTTCTCAATTTAATTATTTGCTTTTAGATTATCATTATTTATTATGCATTATATTATGTTGTATTAAAAAGCAGAGGCATCACTTTGCCAACAAAGGTCTGCATATTCAAAGCTATGGTTTTTCCAGTAGTCATAAACAGATGGGAGAGTTGAACCATAAAGAAAGCTGAGCGCCAAAGAATTGACGCTTTGAAACTGTGGTGCTTGTGAAGACTCTTGGGAGTCCCTTGTACAGCAAGGAGATCAAACCAGTCAATCCTAAAGGAAACCAACCCTGAATATTCATTAGAAGGACTGATCCTGAAGCTAAAGCCCAATACTTTCTGCAACCCAAGCCACCTGCTGTGAAGAGCTGACTCATTGGAAAAGACCCTGATGCTGGGAAAGATTGTGGGCAGGAGGAGAAGGGGGCAGCAGAGGATGAGATGATTGGCTGGGATCATCAACTCAGTAGACATGAGTTTGAACAAACTTAGGGAGAGAGTGAAGGACAGGGAAGCCTGTTGTGCTGCAGTCCATGAGGTCACAGAGAGTCAGACATGACTTAGCAACTGAACAACTACAGAAGTTATACAAAGTCTTTTAAAAGTCAGCCAGAAGACATTAACAGATGTTCAGCTCCTTTAAGTTTTTAAAACTCAAGAACAGATGATACCAGCTTCTCCTAGCTTTGAGCATTCTATGACTTGTAGAAGAGTTCTAGCAGTTTCTACTGTCTATAATTTCAGGGAATCTTCTGAGTACACAATTCATCTTCATTTTGATCTATAGTGTATTGTGATTTTGAAAAGAGATTTTATTTGAAAAACTGAATTATAAACTTTAGTGAAAATTCAACTGCAATAACCCTGTGTACGAGACAGCAAAAGAGACACTGATGTATAGAACAGTCTTATGGACTCTATGGGAGAGGGAGAGGGTGGGAAGATTTGGGAGAATGGCATTGAAACATGTAAAATATCATGTATGAAACGAGATGCCAGTCCAGGTTCGATGCACAATACTGGATGCTTCAGGCTAGTGCACTGGGACGACTCAGAGGAATGGTATGGGGAGGGAGGAGGGAGGAGGGTTCAGGATAGGGAACACATGTATACCTGTGGCGGATTCATTTTGATATTTGGCAAAACTAATACAATTATGTAAAGTTTAAAAATAAAATAAAATTTAAAAAAAAATTCAACTGCATGTGAAGCCACTAGTACCCAAAAACTCATTAAGGTGACCAGAGAAGGAAAATCACCTCTATTTACAACTGACCTCATGTATGTTCAGTCAAATATCACAGCTTGACAACCACTTCCTGCCTGACACTGAGAGTGACATACCACTCAGTGCCATCAGTAGTAAAGTTAAAACCAACAAACCACAAAAACCTGGAGCTTAGGCTTAATTATTTCTGCTTCCTGAACTTCTGTTAAATTTTCATATTTTGTTTTCGAAATTAATTCCTCTCACAGCCTCACTTATTGCATTTTATTTCATGGTTATTTATGCAACTGTCCTATCTGTTCTGCTAGATTATAATTGTTGATGTGCACATGGAGGATTGTGCTTCCCCAGCCACAATGAGTCTGGTTTTCCGACTCAACACATTCCTACATAACTCCAAGAGTTCCATTAAAATTCATTCAGTGTAAAGTTATAAATAATAACACAGGCTACTCTTTATTGAACTAGCCATCAAGTGGAGTTATCAAACACAAGAATTACTGTGAGTACTTATAATCATCCACCCCCCTTCACTGTATATCCAAGAGGTAATCCATTTTTCTGCCTTCCAGAATAATTCCAGTGAAGATGTTTTGCATGCCAAAAATATCCATTTTTTGAGTTGAAGACAGGTTAAGATAAAGAACAATATCCATCATTCTCTTTACAGTAGCTCATAGCAAATGCTTGATTTAGTATCTTCTGAATGAATGGATATATAAATTACTATATGTATGTATTAGTTATGTAGTGCTGTATAACAAATTATACCCCAATTTAGCAGCTTAAAACAACCAGCATTAACTCATAGCTTCTTTGAGTCAGGAAACTAGATTGAAGCTTAGCTAGATTCTTGTGTTTCAAGGTTCCCAATGATGTTGCAATCCAGCTGTCTTACAAGGCGGCAGTCATCTTGAGACTCAAAAGAAGCAAAAGAATCTGCTTTCAAGCTGACTCATGTGGTTATTGGAAAGGCTCTGTTGGACTTGAGGACTTCAGTTTCTCATTCTGCCATGTAGGACAGCTCGCTTCCCTCAATATATATGACCCAGGAGAAAAAAAAAATGAGAGACAAAGAGGGAGAGTGATGGAGGGAGAAAGGTAGACAGGGAAGATAGAGGGGAAGAGAAAGAGAGGGAGAGAAAGAGACAGAGAAAGGAGCCACAGTTTATATCTTTTCATAACCTCATATCAGAATTGACTTTTTGGGACTTCCCTGGCAGTCCAATGGTTAAGACACCATGTTCCCAATGCAGGGAGCATGTGTTCAATTCCTGGTTGGGGAACTAAGAACCCACATGCAAATATTGAAGCCAAAAATTAAAATTAAAAAAAATTAAAACATTGGCTTTCCATCCCTTCTGCCATATTCTATTCCTGAGAAGGATGCAATAAGTTCAGCATATAGTCAAGGAGAGAGGATTACACAGGGTGTAAATAGAAGGAGGAAGGGATCCTTGAGGGTCTTCTCAGAGGCTGCCTACACTTTCCCAGTGGTCAGTGGTAAAGAATCCTCCTGCAATGTGGGAGCTGTAGGAGACTCTGGTTCAATCCCAGGGTCAGGAAGATCCCCTGAAGAAGGAAATGGTAACCCACTCCTGTATTCTTGCCTGGAGAATCCCATGGACAGAGAAGCCTGGCGAGCTACAGTCCATAGGGTTGCAAAGAGTTGGACACAACTGAAGTGACTTAGCACACTTCCACTATTAATACAATGTATGTGAGATAAAACATTGCTCTATCATTTCCTCTTTCCAGTGCATTTTACTTAGGAATTAGATTTGGTACAAATTTTATTATCCTTATGTAGACTTCTTCTTCTTTTTTTTTTTTTTTAGTTATTCATTATATTTCTTGTCTAAGGTGACTTTGCTCACACATTTCATTTTTGGACTTGGCTGCCACCTATTTTGTCTAGGGAGTGTTAGCTGCTACAGTTCATCTTTCCCCCTCATGATTTAATTCATATAGTTGTAGACTAGACTGAACCTCTTCCTGTACTAGTCTCATGAGAGTCAGTGTTTCACCCAGGTGAGAGGAGAAACCACAACGACACTTGGGATTTAGGCTCAGGACACTCATAATGCAACTTCTGCAGCATCCTACTGGTCAAACCCAGTCATGTGGTCAACCTTTCAAGAAGTCAAGAAAAATTCCCCATTTCCATTGAAATGGGAAACTTCTGGCCATGAAATTATCTTTCTCTCTCTTTTCCCTAGTTGCAATATTTTATATTTCTTTCATGTTTAAAACATATCCACCCTTTCTCAGTTCAGTTCAGTTCAGTTGCTCAGTCATGTCTGACTCTCTGAATTGCAGCACGCCAGGCCTCCTTGTCCATCACCAACTCCCGGAGTTCACTCAAACTCACGTCCATCGAGTCAGTGATTCCATCCAGCCATCTCATCCTCTGTCGTCCCCTTCTCCTCCTGCCCCCAATCCCTCCCAGCATCAGGGTCTTTTCCAATGAATCAACTCTTCTCAAGAGGTGGCCAAAGTATTGGAGTTTCAGCTTTAGCATCAGTCCTTCCAAAGAACACCCAGGACTGATCTCCTTTAGCGACTCTCAAGAGTCTTCTCCAGCACCACAGTTCAAAAGCATCAATTCTTCGGCCCTCAGCTTTCTTTACAGTCCAACTCTCACATCCATACATGACCACTGGAAAAACCATAACCTTGACTAGATGGACCTTTGTTGGCAAAGTAATGTCTCTGTTTTTGAATATGCTATCTAGGTTGGTCATAACTTTTCTTCCAAGGAGTAAGCGTCTTTTAATTTCATGGCTGCAGTCACCATCTGCAGTGATTTTTAAGCCCCAAAAACTAAAGTCTGACACTGTTTCCACTGTTTCCCCATCTATTTGCCATGAAGTGATGGGACCAGATGCCATGATCTTCGTTTTCTGAATGTTGAACTTTAAGCCAACTTTTTCACTCTCCTCTTTCACTCTCATCAAGAGGCTTTTGAGTTCCTCTTCACTTTCTGCCATAAGGGTGGTGTCATCTGCATATCTGAGGTTATTGATATTTCTCCCAGCAATCTTGAATCCAGTTTGTGTTTCTTCCAGCCCAGTGTTTCTCATGATGTACCCTGCATATTAGCTACCCAACGTCCGAGGTCAGGGGCGGTGGCCGAGAGTGCCAGGCTGCGACAGCGCAGGAGCAGCCAAGAGGAGCTTCCCCATGTCTGAGGTCAGGGACGGCAGCTGGGAGATGCTACCCCACACCCGAGGCCAGGGGCGGTGGCCAGGAGGAGCTAACCCATGTCCAAGGAGCAGTAGTTGTGCAGACACAGGAGGGCCTAGAGGATCAGTCACCCTTTCTCAAGATTCCCTCAAATCTCATACTGTGGTAATCAGTCTTGAAGTCCACAGTTTTGCTAACTGCCTCAAGTCTGGCTGCCTCTGAGGTTCCTTGAGTACAGATCCTAAGGTGTTGTTGCACTTAATCCAAAGATTTAAGAATTAAAAAGGCAAATTATCTGCCACTCATAGAGCCAACAATCCTAGTGAGGTAGTGACAGATTAAGCATAATAAACACTTGTCCAAAAAGGGGAAGAACAGAAGGTACACGAGCATGGACTAAAACAATCTCACTGCTATGCTTGGACAGTTGGGACTGGTTGTTGGCTGAGCCACTCTCTCCAAGTGGCCTCTCTCCAAGAGGTTAATTGGGCTTCTTCACATCATGGTTGCAGGATTCCAAAAGGGCAAGAGAAAAAACCACAAGGTCTCTTGAGGTTGAAGTTTCAAAGCCACATACTATTATTTCTGCCACATTTTACTGACCAATGCAAATCACAGGATAAATCTAAACTTCAGTTCAGTTCAGTTCAGTCACTCAGTGGTGTCTGACTCCTTGAGACCCCGTGGACTGCAACACACCAGGCTTCCCTGTCCATCACCAACTCCTGGAGTTTACTCAAACTCCTGTCCTTTGAGTTGGTGATGCCATCCAACCATCTCATTTTCTGTTATCCCTTTCTTCTCCCACCTTAAATCTTTCCCAGCATCAGGGTCTTTTCAAATGAGTCAGCTTTTAGCATCAGGTGGCCAAAGTATTGGAGTTTCAGTTTCAGCATCAGTCCTTCAAATGAATATTCAGGACTGATCTCCTTTAGGATTGACTGGTTGGATCTCTTTTCTGTCCAAGGGACCCTCAAGAGTCTTCTCCAACACTACAGTTCAAAAGCATCAATTCTTCAGTGCTCAGCTTTCCTCATATTCCAACTCTCACATCCATACATGACCACTGGAAAAACCATAGCCTTGACTAGATGGACCTTTGTTGACCAAGTAATGTCTCTACTTTTTACTATGCTGTCTAGGTTGGTCATAACTTTTCTTCCAAGGAGTAAGCATCTTTTCATTTCATGGCTGCAGTCACCATCTGCGGTGATTTTGGAGCAACAAAAAATAAAATCAGCCACTGTTTCCACTGTTTCCCCATCTATTTGCCATGAAATGATGGAACCAAATGCCATGATGTTAATTTTCTGAATGTTGAGCTTTAAGCTAACCTTTTCACTCTCCTCTTTCACTTTCATCAAGAGGAGATGAAAGTGTTCTCTTTAGTTCTTCTTCACTTTCTGTCATAAGGGTGGTGTCATCTGCATATCTGAGGTTATTGATATCTCTCCCTGCAATCTTGATTCCAGCTTGTGCTTCCTCCAGCCCAGAGTTTCTCATGATGTACTCTGCATATAAGTTAAAATAAGCAGGGTGACAATATACAGCCTTGGCATTCTCCTTTCCCGATTTGGAACCAGTCTGTTGTTCCATGTCCAGTTCTAACTGTTGCTTCCTGACCTGCATACAGATTTCTCAAGAGGCAGGTCAGGTGGTCTGGTATTCCTATCTCTTTCAGAATTTTCCCAGTTTATTGTGATCCACACATCCAAAGGCTTTGTCATAGTCAAAAAAGCAGAAATAGATGTTTTTCTGGAACTCTCTTGCTTTTTCAATGATCCAGTGGATGTTGGCAGTTTGATCTCTTGTTTCTCTGCCTTTTCTAAAACCAGCTTAAACATCTAGAAGTTCACGGTTCAGGTACTGTTGAAGCCTGGCTTGGAGACTTTTGAGCATTACTTTACAGCGTGTGAGATGAGTGCAATTGTGTGGTAGTTTGAGCATTCTTTGGCATTGCCTTTCTCTGGGATTGGAATGAAAACTGACCTTTTTGAGTCCTGTGGCCACTGCTGAGTTTTCCAAATTTGCTGGCATATTGAGTGCAGCACTTTCACAGTGTCATCTTTCAGGATTTGAAATAGCTCAACTGGAATTCCATCACCTCCACTAGCTTTGTTCATAGTGATGCTTCCTAAGTCCCACTTGACTTCACATTCCTGCATGTCTGACTCTAGGTAGGTGATCACACCATCATGATTATCTGGCATGTGAAGATCTTTTTTGTACAGTTCTGTGTGTTCTTGCCACCTCTTCTTAATATCTTCTGCTTCTGTTACATCCATACCATTTCAATCTAAACTTAAGGAAATGGAAATACTTTGAAGAAATCACTGCAGCCATCTTTGCAGATCATTGAACAAAAGAAGCTACTGGCCATCTCTGTCACAGTTTAGTGCCACAGCTTAACAAGTAAAATGAGAATTTGAAGATTTTACTTTGGAAATTTCTAGTAATTAACCAGTATGTCTCTTCATAGTTCTACCTGTATATTAGCCTGGTGTCATCATGAGAAATGCTGGGCTGGAGGAGTTACAAACAGGAATCAAGATAAGCAGGAGAAACATCAACAACCTCAGATATGCAGAAGATACCACGCTAAAGGCAGAAAGCAAAGAGGAACTAAAAAGCCTCTTGATGAAGGTGAAGGAGGAGAGTGAAAAAGCCAGCTTAAAACTAAATATTAAAAAAACTATGATCATGCAATCTGATGCCATTATATCATGGGAACTAGATGGGGGAAAAGTGGAAGCAGTGACAGATTTCCTCTTCTTTGGCTCTAAAATTACTGTGGATGGTCACTGGAGACATGAAATCAGAAGATGATTGCCTCTTGACAGGAAAGCTACGACAAACCTAGACCATATATTGAAAAGCAGACATCACTCTGTTGTCAGAGGTCCGTATAGTCAAGACTATGGTCTTCCCAGTGGTCACGTATGATTGTTGAGAGCTGAACTGTAAAGAATACACAGTGCCATAGAATTGATATTTTCAAAATATGGTGCTGGAGAAGACTCCTGAGAGTCCCTTGGACAGTGAGGAGATCAAACCAGTCAATCCTAAAGGAAATTAACCCTCAATTTTCATTGGAAAGACCTATGCTAAAGCTGAAATTCCAGTATTTTGGTCATCTGATGTGAACACCCAATTCATTGGAAAACTCTCTGATGCTGGGAAAGACTGAGAATAGAAGGATAAGAGGGCATCAGATGATGAGATGGTTGGATGGCATCCCTTGTGCAATGGACATGAACGTGGGCAAACTTCAGGACATGGTGAGGGACATGGAAGCCTGGCATGCTGCAGTCCATGGTGTATCAAACTGTTAGACATGATAGGGTGACTCAACAGCAACAACAATTAGCCCAGTTTTCTTTTCCACCGGGATGCTGGCACAACCACATGCACCAAGGAAGGGATACAAGCATTTCAGAGCATACAGCAAAAAAAGTGAGATGGACGTGAATATTCTCTCAGCCTTGCCATTTCATCTAACCAAGACTTTGTCAATGGATTTTAGACAGCAATGTTCTATATAGCTTTAGGCACAGAAATATGGGAACAGAAGAAATCAGTTTTCAGACTGTAATCAGTTCAGTTCAGTTGCTCAGTCATGTACGACTCTGCGACTCCATGGACTATGGCATGCCAGGCCTCCCTGTCCATCACAGACCCCCAGAGTTTACCCAAGCTCGTGTCCATTTAGTTGGTGATGCCATCCAACTATCTCATCCTCTGTTGTTCCCTTCTCCCACCTTCAATCTTTAACATCATCAGGGTTTATTAAATGAGTCAGTGGTGGCCAAATTATTGGAGTTCCAGCTTTAACATCAGTCCTTCCAATGAAAATTCAGGACTGATTTCCTTTAGGACGGACTGGTTGGATCTCCTTGCAGTCCAAGGAACTCTCAAGAGTCTTCTCCAACACCACAGTTCAAAAGCATCAATCCTTTGGTGCTCAGCTTTATTTATCGTCCAACTCTCACATCCATACATGACCACTGGAAAAATCATAGCCTTGACTAGATGGACCTTTGTTGTCAAAGCAATGTCTCTGTTTTTTAATATGCTGCCTAGTTTGGTCATAACTTTTCTTCCAAGGAGCATGCATCTTTTAATTTCGTGGCTGCAGTCACCATCTGCAGTGATTTTGGAGTACCCAAAAATAGAGTCTACCACTCTTTCCATTGTTTCCCCATCTATTTGCCATGAAGTGATAGGACCAGTTGCCATGATATTAGTTTTCTGAATGTTGAGTTTTAAGCCAAATGTTCACTCTCCTCTCTCACTTTCATCAAGAGGCTTGTTAGTTCTTCTTCACTTTCTGTCATAAGGGTGGTGTCATCTGCATATCTGAGATTATTGATATTTCTCCTGGCAATCTCAATTCTAGCTTGTGGTTCATCCAGTCCAGCATTTCTCAACATACACTCTGCATATGAGTTATTAGGGTGACAATATACAGCCTTGACATTCTCCTTTCCTGATTTGGAACCAGTCTGCTGTTCTATGTCCAGTTCTAACTGTTGCTTCTTGACTTGCATACAGATTTCTCAGGAGGCAGTTTGGTATTCCCAACTCTTTAAGAATTTTACACAGTTTGTTGTGATCCACGTAGTCAAATTCTGACTGTAATAACCCATTGTAAATGGTTGACCATAATTTGAAGGTCAAAGAAACAAAAGGGAAGTGGCTTAGCATCCCAAATCTGAAAAAAAAAAAAAAAAAAACCTGTCATGTACCATAACTGGTTTCCCATCCACATTTACCTACAGAGCCGATGTTTGTTCACATTTATTAATGTATGTTTTTGAAGACAAAAATCCACAACTAACACATTATATTGATAATATCAATATTAATTAGTGACTTTAGCTTATGTTTTTAAAATCCTTTACATGATTTAGTAAAAATCTCAAATACCCAGTGATACTCCATAAGATGGATAGATGGAAATTTACTGTTAAAAGTATTTGTAGTCATTAATTATGAGGAAATGTTTGATGTATTATATTTAAAAAATCAAGGAACAAAAGAGAATACATTACTTTCTTTCTTTTTATATTACAGCTTTTTTCTTCAAATTTTTAAACAATTCCTTGAGTGCAGCTCAATATAAAAGAGAAAAAAAGAACTTCCTACTTTGATTGTGCAGTTTGCTTTTATTAGTTGAAATATCAATACAATAGAAGTAACTAGAATATTCTTATAGTTGCCACATTTCTTGAAATGTTGGAACTACCCACTGTGCATTCAGGTCTGAACAAAAAAGCTTTTTAAGATAATACATAAGAATACAGAAGAGCTAATGGAACTTGTGGGAATTATTCTTCCTAAGATTAGGAAAACCTAAGAACTAATCAGGGAGGAGCAGATTCAAATAACTTGAAAGTTCACCCTCCCCATCCTCACCCTTTCAATAGTACTTTTTTTTTTCCTGAGAAAGGATGGGAAAAACGTTGAGCAATAGCTCTGAGCCGTAACCTGAGAAGGGAGTGGGGACTTAGAAACACCAGGCGGCACAGATCACGGGCATACAGCATTGAGCCTAGTAAAGACCAGAGCAGTTACTCAGAACATGAACTTTAACTGAAATGAGACAAAAAGAAGGACAACACTTCCCAGGTGGCACTAGTGGTAAAGAGCTAACCTGCCAATTCAAGTAGACGTAAAGAGACACAGTTCCATCCCTGGGTCAGGAAGATCTCCTGAAGGAAGAAATGGCAACCCACTATTCTTGCCCGGAGAGTGCCATGGACAGAGGAGCCTGGCAGGCTGCAGTCCATAGGGTTGCATAGAGTCAAACTCAACTGAAGCAGCTTAGTATACATGCAGAACATTACTCAGAGTCACAAGCAAGTTAGTATTAAAGCAGCTAGCAAGGAGAAACCCCTTTACTTTCCAGTATTCCCTGCAATTCACGGCAGTCAACAGCTACCCTGAATTCCTCAGGTGTCTCCATATGTGACTGCTCTTCTAACACCCTCTCACACCTTCCCAGATCCAAGCCAGCAAATCTCCAGCAGGCAGTCCCCTGGGTCAGTCCCACCCTGCTCTGCTTCTGCTTTTACCTCTGCCAGCCTCTCAAGAACTGAGAATTTATGAACTTGATGTCAAAGTAATTCCTTTAAAATATGCAGACATTAAGCATATATAGATTTATACCCTCTGCTTGTCCAGCAGGCAGAAACATGTAGGTAATTACTGACAGCCCCTCATTGACTCTGCAGATTGTTCCACTAGGCAGCCACAATGTAGCCACAGATAGCCCAATGGATGAGAGACATTTGGGAAAGGGAAACACATTTCTGGTTCCCTCTTCACAGCAGGTTGCTGGCTCTATGTTGACTTCTCCTTTTCCTTCTTCTTCTTCTTCTTTTTTTTTCTATTTTTCTTTCTTTCTATTCATTTGATATAAGATTATCACCTACTATGTTTACTAGGGAGAAGAGATTCTGGTTCAGTTGGTTTGGAACTCATGCTTCATGGAGATAATATTGTTGGGTTTGTAAGAGCTCTGGACCCAGGCTATCCAGGTTCAAATCCAGGTTGAGCTGCCTATAAGCCATGCAAATAATAATAGTACTACCTTAGTGGGCTGTTTTGAGGACTGAATAAATATGTAGAAGCTTTTAACAGGGCCTGTTGTGAGTTAGCTGTTCTAATTGGAACTATTACTGCAAATCCCCCTCCAAATTTAGACAATCCCTAAGGCTGGAGCTGGATTCAGACTTGAGCTGAATAGCTTGCTTGCTGAGATTCTAATACTGAATAGTGAACTAATCACTACTTTGGCTGACTTTACCTAGAAGTGAAAAAATGGCATTTTCAGTTTTTAGATAGTATTTGTACCAGAGATAGATATTAAAATGAGTGGTAGGAAATTGTTTTCAATAACTTAAAAACTGAGTGCTGTTATCTGAGTCTGTGAATTGTGAAACTATTACATCCACTTCCCATATAATCATAATAAAATATATGAAAACTTTATTTGGAAGATGGGGTATGTGGTTCTTAGGCGAGAAAATTTCTTTGGGGAAGGTATATTTTTGTTGAAACCAAATAAGACTATGGAGAGATATATGGCAGGTGATCAAGACAGAGTTGATGCCCTTTGTTCAGGCCAAGTAGTGAAAGAGGAATTGGAAATCTCTAAATGGACATATTTAGGCAAGGTTGGAAGCCATATCTAGAAGGAGTTATTCTAAGAAACTAATATCAAACTGATAAGGAGAGGGCAGATACAAAGGAACTTGTAAAGCCTGCTCTAGGGTTTGGAATTAATTGAGACTGCAATGAAGAGTTTAAGGGTCAAACAGGAAATTTATTAAGTTATTTTAACTTTAAAATATCTAATTTTTATTCTTTACCTTCTCCTTTTCCCAATGGATAACTCATCTCTTTATTTTACTTGTCTTTTTCTTTTTATTTTTTTGCTACAGGAGAATATACAAAAGGCATAAAATTAGAAAAAGGAAGAGGCATACATAACTAGTAAAGAGAGATACTTCTGTGAGTTATTTTTTAACAAAAAAGAACATGAACCTGTTTTTAAAATTCCCCCCACCCCTGCTCAACTAGTGATTTATGTAGGAAGTCTAGCATCCTTCAGTTTTTTGTTTTTTTTTTTTTCCCAGAAACAACTCCAAGGGAGCCACTGCCAGAAAAAAAAATTGACAGAAAGAGACCAAGTCCTCAGTAAAAGAAAAGAATTCAGAGAAAGGGGAGGAAGAATCTGCCTGTATTCCCCAGTGAAGACTTCTCTTCCAATTCTGACTTGTTTTGCATACTTTCTTATCCTTCTTCCCCAGCATATACACATATACTTTTTTTAAACAAAGCATCTGTAAAACATTTGGTTACCAGGAGATTCAAACACATTGAGTCAAGTGATTGCCAAACAGCTTTATTTTTGCTCTCATACTCTATCAGAAGACCTTGTGATCATTCTGGGATGATGAAGAGAAACAGAAGGATTGAGGACAAACCATGAAGCTGTCTCTTAATCCTCCAGCCATTTCTTACTCTATTTTTGAAATATTCTCATAAAAAGAAGGAAATGGATCCCTTTAGGAAGGGCTAGAATGATTTGTGGCAAATATATAAGGAGGTGGAAATGGGTATTCAAAACTTAGTTGTTCAGTTTACATTTCCTTGTGCTTTTCAAAAGGACAGAAAAAAAGTCCTTTGCAAAAGAATAAAATGGTCAAACATGATCAATAGTAATACAATTTAATTATCAAACTTGGATGTCTAAGACAGTGCAGAAACTCATGGAATGGAGGGGGAGGGATAAAGAGTATCTTTTTCTCTGTAACAAAACCCCTTTCTTTGTCTTCACTCTGCATCAGCACCAGAACAGCCAGGAATCCACCTTGTCTCAAGACAAAGACCTATGAAAATCAATTGTGGTATATTTAATACTCATTTAAAATGTAAAGGATGCCATTGATATTATCTTAATGCTTTTTATTTTTAAATCTGGATTTGGAGTGTAAAAATTCTCTCTCATATCTATTTATCCATCTATCGATGTACAAATTTTCAGTTTCCAGTTTAACCAAGTTCTCTCAAACCTAATTTATCCATAAAATGTGACATCACTCACCCTTAGCTCTCCAATCATAGTTATTATGAAGTGTCTAACTTACTCTGCACAACTTTGTAAATTCTCCCAAGGGTTTCAAGGCTGTTCTGATGAATCAGATTGCAACGTATGTTAGAACTGAAGAGCCTTGTCTAGTTTTCAATTTTTCTTCTCCCTTCTCCCCACACAATATTACATGAAATATCAAGGCAACCAATATATAAACAGATAAATGTTCCACTGCTTTTCCTGAACCAGGAGGAAAGTTCTAAAACTCTGTCCATTCAGCCTCAACATCCTCATACTTTATCAAGTCCTTTATCAAGGACTTCCTTGCATTCTAAGGCAATTCTGAGGGAACCTGGGACTTCCCCTAGGAAGCACTAGCCTGTTTCAACACATTCATTTTACTAATGAGGAATCTGAGATCCAAAGAAGCAAACTGATTTATGCAACATCACAGAAATAGTGACCAACTAAAACCAAGACTTTGACTCAGGGGTTTTAATACCAAATCCTGGCTTTCTGGGACATGGAAGCAAACTAGACATCCATCAACAGATGAACGAATAGAGAAGATGTGGTACATATATACAATGGAATATTACTCAGCCATGAAAATGAACAAATTTGAGTCAGTTGTAGTGAGGTGGATAAACCTAGATCCTCTTACATAGAGTGAAATAAGTCACAAAGAGAAAAAACAACTATCGTATATTGATACATATATATGGAATTTAGAAAAATGATACTGATGAACCCAGTAGAGAATGGACTTGTGGACACGATGGGGGAAGGTGAGGGTAGGATGATATGAGAAAGTAACATTGACATATATACAGTATCATGTATGTATAGATTATGGGAGATTGCTATGTAACACAGGGAGCCCAGTCTGGTGCTCTGTAATGACCTAGAGGGGTAGGATAGGGGAAGGGAGGAAGACTCAAGAGGGAGGGTATATATATGTGTGTGTGTGTGTGTGTGTGTGTAATTATGACTAATTTGCATTATTGTACAGCAGCAATCAACACAACATTGTAAAGCAATTTTCCACCAATTAAAAACAAAAAAATCCTGGCTTTTTTTAGTATAAGGTCATGGATATAAAAACTATGCCTTTTCTTCATTTTCAGTTCTCTTCCTTCCTCAAATCAAGATGTGAGGCTGACTGTGACTACTTACTAATTAGTTGAGTGTATCTAGCAAATCAGAGCAGATCTCAGTGAACCATTAGAGTATCAAGTATCACTGATTTAGATTTTAAGGAGACAACAGTGTGATGGAGTGATGGAAGTACAGAGTGATGGAATAGGGAGATAGAACCTAAAGTGAGAAAATGGGCTGGTTGCAAAAATTATCTATTAATACTTCTCAAAATGCACTAGCATTGCCTATATTCAAGCTGATGCATTAAATTTCAAATAAAATATGCTCTGAAATATTGTATCACTCACTGTGAGCTACTACTTTGTAATATGACTTAATTATGCTATCCAAAGTCATGAGAATGCCAATAACTGAAGACATATTCACATTCCAAAAATAAATAGAAAACATTGCTAAGTCAAGTATACATGCCCTTTGAATTATCTACTATTTTGGGGTTATTCTCACATTGTTCCTCCTCATTAGCACTAATGTTCAAAGACTAATGGTAGAATTAGCTGAAGGGAAATAATCACATGTTAAAATAAATTCTTCCCATCTTTTGTTGCAAAAAGCACACTTGGATTCTAACTCATTGAAAGGTAGGAATTATAGAAAGCTACAAATACATTTCACCAAAAAAGTCATGTAAGTACTCATTTTTACACATCTATATCCAAGTGCTTTAAAAAGGAAAGTACATTTAAAAAATTTAATTTTAGATATAGTAATATGAATTTTTACTGCAAATAATTGTTTTTATCTAACTTTTTGATGTGTCATAATTACAAATATTTTGCAATCTCCATGGTACCATTTGGAAATCAACTTGGGTTATTACTATCAGGGCCATGTGTTTTGGATTTTCAAGAAGAGTTCTGACTTCTAGGGCAGTCCTGATTGCCAATATCCTGTCCTGTTATTAGGGTATGTGTTCCATGAATTTTCAACCATTTTTTGATAAGAAAATATTCACTCAGATCCCAGTTAAGTTGTTCTGATAATAGGTCACTCACCATTCCTGTTTTCCTCTCTTGGAAGTCCACTCAAGCAGAGTTTCTTCCAAAGCAGATGCTTTCCCCTAGGACAGGGAGGAGGGCAACCTGAACATTCCAATCTGTATGGAAGAAATATGAGGCATTCATTTCAAACTGTAACAACCTTAGAAACTCAGAATTCCACAGGGTAAGAAGAGCAGACACAGAACCATTTTCAAACCAAAATTTGCCCTTTGTCCAAAGGTAAGTTGTCAGTACAGCTTTGGTCTTTCACTGACCCTAATCCCTGGGATGGTGCTAGAAGTCACTTGGGTCCCCCTAAGGGAGGCTTATTAGTGCTTCCCTCCCTCCCTTTCTTACTTAAATTGCATAAAAAGGCCATAGATTCCAAACTCTCTGGTGTGATAAATGTAGTGCAGATGGAAAACATAAGAGAGGTCAAAGTCGGTTGCCATCGGGCTCAGGCTGTCCTATTTTCATGCAAGTGAAAAAGATGACTCAGAAAAATACAAAACTATTGTTCATGCGGAACTGATGTTAAACTAACAAAACTTCTTTAATAAATAACAGAACTTGTCAGTGGTAAAACTTTCATCTAGCAGTTCACATGACTTTAAATACTATTCAGCCACCCACATGTCATAAGCAATAACAGTAGAAGTGAAAAATTGTTGCATGTTTTTCTCAATAACATGTATGTGTGTGTGTGTGTGTGTATGTGTGTGATTGTCTTGAGTCTGACTAACTATGAACAAGTATACATTTGCTGTAAGCTAATGAATTAAAGTATATTATTTTTATTATTAAACTTATTTATAAATTCCAACTGACAACAGGGTGGGGACATAAAACAATTCCAGAATTCAAATGGTTACTTGATTTGGAGTATTTTCCAGTGTGTTAAATCTGCTTTGGCCTTGATGCTTATCATTTAGTGGCAATGTCATTGGCTGGGATCCTGATGGATGAATAGTTACTTCCTCCATGAGTTAGACATCCTCAAAGGTGCTCTAACTGCTATGGAATCTTCAAGTACCTACTTGAAATCTTGCCCAAGTGTTCTTATGATCAAAGAGCCTTAGGACCCCATAAACAGGATTAATCTTGGACTGTGGCTATGCAGCTGGTTATACAGCTGGGAAACAAGACGAAATAACAGTCAATCAATTCATTCTGGCCATTCCCATGATTACCACTAATTGCTCCAGCTGCACTGATATGTGGTGATCAATATTCATTGTAAAGATAACAAAAATGAACAGTATGGATGCCCCTTTGTCTTTTCATTTTACACATGTTCACCTTACACACAGAATAATTCATTCAACCCACAGCACCTAGCTTCTAATATTCCCATTGCAGAATGCCACCATAGCAAATGCCTACTAAAAACAAGGCAAAACAAAATCCTCTAGCAATATAAAGCCTTTAATTAGTGCAAAGAATAGTTTTGGGTGGGGGTGAATAGTTAGGTGGAGAGGATGGCAAAGTGCCAGTGTTTCAACATCTGCAGTATTGAGATGCTCAAAGTTGCATCCTAGCACAGCCAGTTGAGTCCCTGAACTTACCCCAAAAAGGAAAGTTGGAATTCTAAGAAGATAACTAAGAAAGTAAACTCCAGTGGGAACCCAAGGAATCGTCACACTACAGGACAGTAAGAGATGCCAGTTTTCCCTGATCCTTGGCTTCAGTCAAGCTACACTATTGAGGAACCACTGTCCGCTTTCTGGATTCCTTTTGCCATATTGAACACACTCTCAGAGTTGGCTCTCTAGAGGCTATGTGAGATGCCAGCCTCTGAAACTGGGAAGTCTACTGAGCCCATTGCCAGACCACTCAGAGATTTTAGATTTTTCTTTTGGCCAAAAATGGAAAGAATAACTCTTCCTTGGCATCCTTGAAATCTGCCTTGAAACTTGAGCACATTTTTATCCTCCCTTAGAGAAGACCAGTGAGTTCTTCAAACACAACTCAGTGTCTCCTATTTAAGAACTCTTGGGCATGCTGAATGGAAGAATGAATTTCTAATAGAAGATTTCTAAAAGTTAGATGAATGAGAGAATGAATGATTGATAGCCATGAGTCTAACAAAAGTTATATCTCTCTGTAAGAAGAAATATAACTAAACATTCCTTTTAAAAATAATATATGGATTTTAGTTAAAGTTTTAACTGTCTTCCTGCGAGTTAAAAAATGCTTAGCCATGCCAACCTAACTTCCTTTTTTTTCCCCTAAACTGCCTTAAGTTTCCAACATTCAGTTGTTAATATGCTTTTTTTTTTTCCCCCTAAGCAGAGAGTTCCCCATCAACATTAGGTTTGGGTTTGGGTTTTAACTTTGACTTGGACTTAGTATATATTTTAAAACAATCACTTTATCACCCTAGGCTTCAGTTATTTCATTCATACCAAAGGTTAAGCTTATAAGCTTCACTTATAAGGTAGGGGATAGTAATTCATTTTGTGTTAAGAGCTCTTAGGACATGACTCTTTCCTGCTCCCTCGCTCCTCTTCATAACGGAAATCTTCTTCTACCATAGCATACACGTTGTTTAACACCAAGTATGCTCAGCAAATAGCTATCCAAGTCAATTTTTAAAATTTAAAAAAAAAATTTTTATTTTTTATCAGAAGATAATTGCTTTACTATATTGATTTGATTTCTGCCATACATCAATATGAATTAGCCATAGGAGTACGTACATTCCCTCCATCTTGACCCTCCCTCCCACCTCCCACCCTTTCCCACCCCTCTAGGCTGTTACAGAGCCACAGATTGAGTTTCCTGAGTCATACAGCAAATTTCCACTTGTTATCTATTCTACATACGGTGGTGTATATGCTTCCATGCTACTCTCTCTGTTAATCTCACCCTCTATCCAATTCAATTTAACAAGGGTGCATTGATTATAGGAGAAGTACATGATAGTAACCCTCATTATTACATAAAACTTTCTTATACTTTGCTATCACTTATATTATCAGGTTTTCATTCTCACAGAACCTTATAACCTAGTTTGTTAGACTGGGTTATGCCCTATGATTCTCGCCCTGAGTTCTCACACTTCTAGTGACAAAGCTGACCCAGGTGCTGCCTGTCACATTTTCCTTAGGTTAGTGTTTTCAGAAGAGCTGGTGTTTGGCTCCAGTGCTAAACTCAGAGAAGTAGCAGAGCCCAAGACCAGGGCAAAGGGCACCAGGGACCGGGGCTGGGAAAACACCTGAATTCTAGCTCCAGCACCATTTGGGAGTCTTTGGAGTCCATGTCACTCCAACTGGGGCAATCAAAAAGGGAAAATCAGGGCATTCCAACAGGGTGTGCCTTGGTTAATAAAAGGTCTTTGGTTGGAAAAATCTCATTACTATTAATTGTGGCTGGGGTGGGGTGACAGTCTGTGTAAAACACAATGTTAGGGATTTCATCTACTATACATGCTACCTAGGAAACCTATTACATTCCCCCCTCATTTAGTTGTTCAGATAAGTCTCTGATGTGTTTATTAATGTTTCCATCTTACATTCTTACATATAGGGAAACAGAGACTCAGATAATTTAGATTACTTGACAAAAGCCACATTGCTAATGAGTGATGGATCTAGGGTTTAAACTTGTATGTGACTGATTCCAAAGTTAACGTTTAATACTGCTTACCAAGAAACTGAATGGCCCACACAAGCACGTGTGTGCATGTACACACACACACACACACACACAAATATGTGCCATAGAAAATGTGTGCACTCTTAGTTTCTCAGCATAAAAATAAATAAATGCTTGATGAGGAAATGGATTGAATAAACACATACAGGGGACAGTGTCCCTGTGGTTGATCATGCCTCACACTGGTTCCAAAGTGTCTGAACCAACTTCTATGAATAAAACCTGGCCTCCAGCTGCCAATGAGTCATTCCAGGTCAGCTTTGGTGACAAAATACAAACTTCTGATTAGCTGCCAATGTCAAGTTTCCTTCCTGGGTTATTTTTTCACACCCTTTACCTCCATGCAGTACAACACAAATACAGAGGTGAGAAATGCATTTAGTCCATTTTGAAAATGACTACCATGCATAGAAACCAGTATAAAGTAGAATGGTAGTCAAAACATGAAAAATGTCACTATGAGAGAGTTGATAGCTGTTGGTAACCAATTTTATCTACACTCAGGTGACTTCACTCAAATAGATGTTCCTTTTCCAAAGAAGACTCCCTGCCTATCTAATAGAAAAGGGAATTTTCTTTAGAACAGTACTTCTGCATGAATACTATCATCACACAAGTCCCCAGCCCAAGAGTTGATTACTTGGGTAACTAGAGAAGGGCAATCAGACTTCCTTTAACAGTTTGTGTGTTGCACTGAATTTCCCCTAAAATAGATTTCCTATACAGAATAGTTATAACCCATAGATTGGCCAGAAACATATCTATCTTTCTGTCTTGTGACATGGCTACCATTTCTTCTCTTTCAAAGAAGAAAGCTTTGTTTCATTTGGAAGTTATTACCCCTTAGATGACCAAATCCTGCCCCAAGATGCCTAATATTTACTTTGCCTTTGAAGCATAATAGTTAAAGTTATTTCCCCATCTGTATGATTTTTTAAAAACTTCTTAAACCCTGTCCAGTTATGACAGAGACCAAGATTCCACAAGGTAAATGTACCTCATTAATCAACTCTATTATATGGGGGAGTAATGAACATTTTGTGATTTGACATCTGGTAGTGATTTACAGTAACAGAAACAGGAATTCCTAGTTTACAAAAGTGCACATGTATGATTTGATTTCTTTTAGGGTATATATATATATATATGTATGTGTGTATATATATATATATATATATATATCCCCTACTGCTTTTCTTGGCCAAAAAAAAAAAAAAAATGGCGGGAGCAGGGGAGCTATCTGGGTGGGGTTAGACTGTAAACTGCATGTAGATTTATAACTAACTAACCAGCTTAGAGTAAAATGTTGTGTGAGCTATGTAATGTGTAAAATCTGGTGTTTATGTAGCTCTCAGGCTGGCTCAATACCAGTTACTAGTGAGTGATATCTAAACATAAAATAATTTCTATATAAACTGTGGGTTTGTAAAAATGTAAGCACTATATTTTTGTGTAGTCTGAAAGAAGGTATTCTTTGAAATAGACTATTAATGTAGGGAATGATTCCACCCACTGTATTTTTGAGGTTTTTTTTTTTTTTTTTCCTTTTTTTCGTTCTTGGAAGACTGATTAGGTACTTGGGTTTTTACCAAAAAGTCAACATGTACTTATAAAAATCCTGATATGTGATACACTGACTAAAATGAAATTTATGATTTACTTCAGGTTGACTTTGCTACTGTGCAATGAAAGCTTTCAGTGAATGTATAGTCATTAGGAATGTGTAGCCTCCAACTAAGCCATTAGCATCCAGGCAGGCTTCTTGGTGGGATCACCTTACAACCAACACTGATGCTATGTTAATGATTAAATATAGATGGAAAAAAAAGTACTCAGCTGGAGACGGAAAGAAAAATGAGATTAGAAAAGATTTTCAAATCATGGGAATTAAGCATTAATGGGTGGTTGTTTAGATTTCAGAAATGCAATACTCTCTTCTATAGTGGACTACTACAGAATTAGGTATTTATCCCTTTTAACAAATTCCACATGTAATAAATGGATGTGTCAGTGGTACAATTATGATGCTTATACGAAGAGCACTTTCAAGACACCTTTACATATTCAGACCTCTTCATAATCCTCTTGTCAGTCACTTTTGGTTGTTCAAAGAGATCTTTGATATTCAAAGAAAGGCCAGTCGAAACCAGAAGGCCAAAACAGGGACGGGTGGCTGAGTGGTGGTAGTGAAAAAAGTTGCCAACCAAAGATGGCCCAGAATTTGAGTCCAAATCCAGAGGGTTTTCTCTAGTTCCTATTACCATCCTACAAAAGCAAGTCCAAGCTGGCGTGATACTTCTGGTAGTTAGTGTTCTGGAAAGAGAATAGTTTCCAGCTAGATCAGTTGTAACTCTTCTCTGTTGCACATGACAGTCTTCCATCTAAAAATGGCTTAAGAAAAGAAAGACAATATATTATCCCACCAAATGAAGATTCCAGGTGTATATCTGGAATGGCACCCTCAGGTGCCGTGGGATTTGGAGTTAATACATTTTCATCATGGTTCAGTTTCTCACTGTCCATCCCATCTGCCTTCGGCTGTTTTGGCTTTATCTTAGAGCTTTACATAAAGATTCTCAGGCCCACATGGAATATATTCCTTAGACATAGGCAAGCTGTGATCCTATCCTGCAAGCATGTTTTGTGGATCTAAATACCACAGATATGAGAAATCGTAACTTCATTATAGACAGAGATGCTCTGTCATTTGCAGTTCTGAACAGTGCTCTGCCACAGTGCACTCTATAACCTAAACATCTCTCTTTTGTCTAAATCTCTTTGCACGCCAGGGAAATGCTTCCCCTCATCACCTCAAAATTATTAGCAGTTGTTTCCAAAGGCTGTGACATTTTTGTGAGCTGAGAGATGCTGATGGCACAGGAAGTGGGCATTGCCTTAGAGGGCAGGACTATTTGAGCAGTGGAAGTACTTGGTGAGAGAAAAGAAAAAAAAAATCATTAACGTGTCAGATCCTCTCAGACAGCAGGAATGCAATAGCTTCAAGTGGTGCTAAGTTTTCATTTTCTTGCTTCTCTTTAAATCCCAATCCATGGTTCTGGAAGAATACATGAATTACAATATTTATGATAGCTGGACATAGTGATGGAGAAGGCGATGGCACCCCCCTCCAGTGTTCTTGCCTGGGGAATCCCAGGGATGGGGGAGCCTGGTAGGCTGCAGTCCATGGGGTCGCACAGAGTCGGACATGACTGAAGGGACTTAGCAGCAGCAGCAGCAGCAGCACATAGCGACTGACAGATATTTTGTAATGTTAACCAATTCACTTATTCTTAATTTTGTACCTAGATTGAGGCCAAACAGAATAAAGCATGATATAAATTTTTTACATTAGCAACTAAATGGACATTAACTGCTGGAATAGTAAACAATTTTATTTTTATAAACATATTTAATAAGATTTAATTGCTTCAAAATTGGGTAAAATCTTCATTTAAATACACCCTTTGGTGTGTTAGTCACTCAGATGTGTCCAGCTCTTTGTGACCCCATGGAGTATAGCCCACTAGGCTCCTCTGTTGATGGAATTTTCCAGGCAAGAATACTGGAGTGGGTAGACATTCCCTTCTCCAGGGGATCTTCTCCACCCAGGAATCAAACCCCAGTCTCCTGCATTGCAGACAGATGCTTTACCATTTGAGCCACCATGGAAATATTGATAGATATTAGAACATTTTAGAAAAATTATTTTGGAAAATAAAATAAAATTACATATTTGTCTAATTTGAAAATTTACTCCACATTTTTGATGAAAATATACTCAGCAAAGTATATAAAATATCTTTAATGTATTTTGATTAAAGTGTGGTCTGATTACAGTTGCAATTTATTCTTAGCCTTTAATTGATTGAGAATGAGTTGAAACAATTTTTTTATATTCCAGTCAATAAAAACAGTAGCACACAATGTATTTTTAAATTGTTATTATTATGAAAGTATATTAGGCAGGATAGGTGGCTATAACATATTTCATTTAACCATTTATGCCAAAGTATAACTTTAAAATATGTCTGAAGTGTACGTCTCCATTTGTGTTCTTAGCCCAGGCTCTGGAGGTGTTCAGGGAGTTTCTGCTCACACAATGCTAACACCAGGTCCAGCAGAAGAAGAGATTCCAGGAAGAATGGAAGAAGTTTTATTCACATAGGAAGTCCTGCAATTGAGTTTTATTTGTACTTCTGGCTTGATCTAATCCAATCTCTGTTACTGTATACCTGCTGAAGACATGATTAATGCTGCAGTGAGAGAGTGGAACCAATAGTTTTAGATGATTAAAGTTTATAGACTGAAGTACATGTAGACATTTCTAACACATGATTTTAGGAAAAAAAGTGAATTTTTATGAAATGTTGTGATATAGACATTAAACTGCTTTCAGATATCACTTGTAGAGATTTATTTTCAGTTGAAGAAGTTCTCTTCTTTGTTATACAAAAGGGTAAATAGAGATTAAGAACAAAGAAGCTAGAAGTGTTTCTTACATATTAATGGTTTCATTTACAACTTTCTCCGCGGTTCATTTTCTGCCCCAAAGATTGCCTGACTGTGTGTGGACACAAAACTGTGAGCTAGGTGTTCACATTATTGCCCAAAGAATTAGATTATCTCTAAAGAAATAAAATCTTGCACATCTCATTTGCTGATGAATTTGGACAATGTGGTCAACCACACTGACTCATTTTCCTTTTCAAATAAAAAATAATGTCCAAAGTAAGATGGTAGGAATTTTTACTGTTTGCTCTGCTGTTTTGGTAGTTTTTACCTTTGTAAATGTTTGTAAATGCTTTGACTGATGTGATACACACAGATATATGGCAGGAGTTGAAGTGGTTTTAGCAACAATATTATTTTTCTCAGATATATATATATATATATATATATATATATATATGTAAAGAAGAGTAAAAGATGTACTCTTTTTTAATTAACAGATAAATGTTAGTACCTAAACAAAATAGGCTAAGCCAGAAATAAGGAGAAATAATAATGTTTCCCTATTAAAACCAAGGTTTCTTAATTTTACATTCCAAGAAGAAATCATTTGCCCCACATAGAATTGGTAAGAAATTGATCAAAATTGAAACAAAATTGATCATTTTGATTTATGACAACAAAATAATTGTTAAAGTCTTTCTTGGTTATCTCTTGTGTCCCTGAAGATTAAGTAGATGAAAGCTGCAAAGAGCTTTGAAAGAACTTACTAATGGTTATCAGTATTGAATGTTACCAAATATTTGCCATCACCATGACTAACATCACTCTTCAAGGCTGACAAACAAATTGAGCTTTTGGGCTTCTGAATCTTCCAAGACACATCAGTACAGTTCAGTCGCTCAGTTGTGTCTGACTCTGCCACCCCATGGACTGCAGCACGCCAGGCTTCCCTGTCCATTACCAACACCTGGAGCTTGCTCAAACTTATGTCCATTGAGTTGGTGATGTCAACCAACCATCTCATCATCCGTCATCCCCTTCTCCTCCTGCTTTCAATCTTTTCCATCATCAAAGTCTTTTCCTGGGTCAGTTCTTCACATCAGATGGCCAAAGTATTGGAGCTTCAGCTTCAACATCCGTCCTTCCAATGAATATTCAAGACTGATTTCTTTTACGGTTGACTGGTTTGATCTCCTTGCGTCCAAGGACGCTCAAGAGTCTTCACCAACACCACAGTTCAAAAGCATCAATTCTTTGGTGCTCAGCTTTCTTTATGGTCCAACTCTCACATCCATACATGACTACTGAAAAACCATCACTTTGACTAGACAGAACTTTGTCAGTGAAGTAAGGTCTCTGCTTTTTAATATGCTGTCTAGATTTGTCATCGCTTTTCTTCCAAGGAGCAAGAGTCTTTTAATTTCATGGCTGCAGTCACCATCTGCAGGGATTCAAAGCACATAGTTATTTCCAATAAGCAGAGGTAGTTATATCACTGGTATAACTGGGTCACGTGGATTTATAAAAGCTTGCTTCTTCTAATGGCATTGGATTCATTCATTCATTTACTCATTCTCTCTAGAAATCTTTATGAGCAGCAATTCCTTCAGTGAAGACTACCTTTTCTCAAGTAAGTCATACGGCTAGATTAAGCTAGTCATACAGCTAGTCATAAAGCTAGATTAAGAGAGAACCATCCCATTCTGTAGACATCTGACTTGCCCATATCCAAAACTTCAGACTTGAGAAGAAAGCAAAGACTTTGGCTGAGGCATAATGTTCCATGGAAGATGAAACGGACTTGGTGTGTTTTAGGTTTCTCCACTCTCCTAGAGGCTTTCATCATCTCTCCTTCCACCTCCCTTTTTATCATTCCAAAGAAGATTATGGAAGATTCCAAATCTCACACTGTGAACATACTGTCAATCATCTTGTCCTACTGTGCAGTTGGCCAACTACCAACATGATTATGAGGTGAAAGGAAAATTTTTAAAATTAATTTTTATTGGAGTAGAGTTGACTTACAGTGTTGTATTAGTTTTTTTTTTTTTTTTTTTCTGTACAGCAAAGTGAATCAATTATACATATATTCTTTTTTTACATTCTTTTCCCATGTAGATCTGGAGAAGGAAATGACAACCCACTCCAGTATTCTTGCCTGGAGAATTCCATGGACAGAGGAGCCTGGAGGGGTACAGTCCATGGGATTGCAAAGAGTTGGACATGACTAAGCAACTAACACACAGAGACACACTCATGTAGGTCATTACAGAGAATTGAGTAAATTGTTCTATGCTGTACAGTAGGTTCTTATTAGTTATCTGTTTTATAAATACTAGTGTGTATATGTCAATCCCAATCTACCAAGGGAAAAAAAAATTATCATCCTTAGATTTCAAATGTCTTTTATTATTTAAAATAAAATATTGAAGTTGGGTATTTAGTATGTGAAAAGCTCAATGAAGATAAACCTTTTACCCAGTTTCTTTATTTTTACATTAATTATCTCGATCTGTTATATTTTCTGCAGGTTACAGAAACAATGTTTCTCCTGTAGCCCTCAATTTCTTGATATAATTGCTATAAATTTAAGTACCAGAATGATTGCCTATTGCATACCCACCACTCAGCTTAAGCCAGATATGGAAGTTTGTCTTTGAACTCTGTAATGGAAATTAAGTGTTCATTATTAAACCTCAAAAGTGTTTATTAAAATGACATGATGATATGACAAGTATAAACCTTAAAAGCAGTGTTTATAACGTAGGTGACCTCACACCAAGGTACTTCATTTCTCAGATCGTTCTGAGCTACTTTCTTCACAGCCACTGCCAGCCTCCTGCACTTTTGTATCTGGAGACATGAAGACTTTGGGATATGTGTGGGCTCCAGACATGTAAAAACAGGGGCTGTATTGTAAATGTATAGGAATGCAAGGTATATCTGTGTGTTAATTTTGTATCCTGCAACTTTCTATATTCATTGATTAGCTCTAGTAATTTTCTGGTGGTGTCTTTAGGGTTTTCTTTGTAGAGGATCATGTCATCTGCAAACAGTGAGAGTTTTACTTCTTCTTTTCCAGTTTGAATTCCTTTTAATTCTTTTTCTTCTCTGATTGCTGTGGCTAAGACTTCCAAAACTATGTGGAATAGTGGTGGTGAAAGTGGGCACCCTTGCCTCGTCCCTGATTTTAGAGTAAATGTTTTCAATTTTTCACCATTGAGGATAATATTTGCTATGGGTTTGTTGTATATGGCTTTTATTATGTTGTGGTACATTCTTTCTATGCCTGCTTCCTGGAGAGTTTTTATCATAAATCGGTGTTGAATTATGTCAAAGGCTTTCCCTGCATCTATTGAGATAATCATATGGTTTTTATCTTTCAATTTGTTAATATGGTGTATCACACTGATTGATTTGTGAATACTGAAAAATCCTTACATCCCTGGGATAGAGCTCATTTGGTCATGATTTATGATCTTTTTAATATGTTGTTGGATTCTGGTTTGCTAGAATTTTGTTGAGGATTTTTGCATCTATGTTCATCAGTGATACTGGCCTGTAGTTTTTCTTTTTAGTGTGGTATTTTTGTCTGGTTTTGTTATTAGAATGAGTTTGGAAGTTTACCTTCCTCTGCAATTTTCTGGAAGAGTTTGAGTAGAATAGGTATTAGCTATTCTCTAAATTTTTGGTAAAATTCACCTGTGAAGCCATCTGGTCCTGGGCTTTTGTTTGTTGGAAGATTTTATTACATTTTTGATTTCTGTGCTTGCAATGGGTCTGTTAAGATTTTCTATTTCTTCCTGGCTCAGTTTTGGAAGGTTACACTTTTCTAAGAATTTGTTCATTGGAAACAATCCCATTCACCACTGAAACAAAAGAATAAAATACTTAGGACTAAATTTACCTAAAGAAACAAAAGACCTATATATAAAAAACTATAAAACACTGATGAGAGAAATGAAAGAGAATACAAACAGATGGAGAAATATACCATGTTCTTGGACTGGAAGAATGAATATAGTAAAAATGAGTATATTATCAAAGCAATCTATAGATTTAACACAATCCCTATCAAGCTACCAATGTTATTTTTTACAGAACGAGAAAAAATAATTTCAAAATTTGTATGGAAATACAAAAAACTTCAAATAGCCAGAGCAATCTTGACTAAGAAGAATGGAACTGGAGACTTCAGACTATACTACAAAGATACAGTCAGCAAGACAGTATGGTATTGGCACAAAGACAGAAATATAGATCCATGGAACCAAATAGAAAGCTCAGAGATAAATCTGCATGCCTGTGGACACCTTATCATTAACAAAGGAGGCAAAAATATACAATGGAGAAAAGACAGCAAGTGGCACTGGGAAAACTGGTCAACCACCTATAAAAGAATGAAACTAGAGCACTTTCTAACACCATACACAAAAGTAAACTCAAAATGGATTAAAGATATAAACATAAGACCAATAACTATAAAATTCATAGAGGAAAACAGACGCAGAACACACTCAGACATAAATCACAGCAAGATCCTCTACGACCCACCTTCCAGAGTAATGGACATAAAAACAAAAATAAACAAATGGAACCTAATTAAAATTAAAAGCTTTTGCACAACGAAAGAAACTATAAGCAAGCTGAAAAGGAAGCCTCCAGAATGGGAGAAAATAACAGCAAATGAAACAACTGACAAAGAATTAATCTCCAAAACATACAAGCAGCTCATGCAGCTCAATGCCAGAAAAATAAACGACCCAATCAAAAAGTGGACCAAAAAACTAAACAGACATTTCTCCAAAGAAGACATACAGGTGGCTAACAAACACACAAAAAGATGCTCATTATCAGAGAAATGCAAATCAAAATATCACAATGAGGTATCATCACACACAGTTCAGAATGGCTACCATCCAAAAGTCTACAAACAATAAATGCTGGAGAGGGTGTGGAGAAAAGAAAATCCTCTTACACTATTGGTGGGAATGCAAACCAATAAAGCCACTATGGCTAACAGTGTGGAGATTCCTTAAAAAACTGTAAATAGAACTGCCATACAACCCAGTAATCCCACTGCTGGGCATACATATCGAGGAAACCAGAACTGAAAGAGGCACATGTACCCCAATGTTTACTGCAGCACTGTCTACAATAGCTAGGGCCTGGAAGCAACCTAGATGTCCATCGGCAGATGAATGGATAAGGAAGTTGTGTACATATACACAATGGAATATTACTCAGTTATAAAAATGAACACATTTGAGTCAGTCCTAATGAGATGGATGAAACTGGAGCCTATTATATACCAATACACTATATTAACACATACATATGGAATATAGAAAGATGGTAATGATGACCCTATATCCAAGACAGCAAAAGAGGTGAGGGTGAGATGAGTTGAGAGAATAGCATCAAAATATGTATATTACCATATGTAAAATAGATGACCAGTACAAGTTTGATGTATGAAGCAGGGCACTCAAAGCTGGTGCTCTGGGACAGCCCAGAGGGATAGGGTGGGGAGGGAGATGAGAGGGGGGTTCAAGATGGGGGGACACATGTACACCCATGGCTGATTCATTTCGATGTATGGTAAAACTACCACAACACTGTAAAGTAATTACCCTCCACTTAAATTAATTAATTAAAAGAAAAAGACAGGGGCTGTAGACACTGGCTGACCACCTGCCCAAGATGGAGGCAGCCTGGATAGATTGTCCTGAAAGCTGGATGCTGTTGGTTTGCCGGGATCCCCTGAAGCACTTCCAAGAAGCTTCTTGTGTGTGGAAGGATGACCTTCTTCCATCAAGAAAATTTTTGAGTGAAATCTCCCATTATTTACTTTGAGTTATCTCACAATGTAAGAATGAGACGGTGCTAAGTCAGTGTTCAGCAGCTGCAGTCTCCTAACTATATTACAAAAGTCTCTGGCATTTTGTCTTGCCCAAAACAGCTCTACAATAATGACTGCTGCTCTCCTTAGGAGGAGACACACCGTGGGATGTCTTCACCAGTTCCAGGGAATTGGATGGGTGCTGACTCACAAAAAGTGAGTGATATGGGGAAAAATGAGTAATCTAGTTAGGCTTTAATGTATTCCTATTTGTATGGTAGATCTAAGTTTATTTTTTGATCTCTATCTTTCTTCAGTCCAGACAATTCCTTTTCCCCCTACGTTCATCTTATAATACACACAAACACACACACACACACCCCACCACAAACAACAACCACCTACCTGGCTAAACTCCATCAGCTTCTGTCTCATTTATCTCCCTTAACTGTCCTTGCACCCATAATATATCTCTGGATCCAAAGTGTCCCCCGGCTTGCAGGACATCACCCTTGCACATTCTGTTGCATAATCCCACTGACCCCATCCACGTTAGAATGACAGAGAGCAAGATTAGATCAGTGTCCTAGATTTTCACTCAGATATATGCAATTTTGTTGAAAACAAAAGACCCTTTCTTTAGTATCAATAGACACATAAGTAGGGAATTGTTTTCTCAAGGGTGTGAACCTCTGACCTATCTAGGCAGGAGGTAAGTAAACAAATGATGAAAGAAAAGTCTGCACGCCTCTCCAGGCCTGGGGGACAGCCAGAGCTAGAAGCTTCTTTGAGGAGCCAAACAGCTGTGTATGCAGGAGGTGGGGGAGGGGAGGTTGGAAAGCTAGGGGTGGGGTACTTGATCTTCTTGTTTCAGTGCTGGAGTCCTGGCATTGGCTTTGACTTTACTCTGAAGCTTTGGGCCCAATTCATCCAACTTCCATCAGCTGTGGATCAATTTCTAAATTGTTCTGGGAAAGCCACATAATGAAAACTTGTCAGTGAAGAAAAATGAGTAGCGTCCATTGTAGCCTGACTCATGACCAGTTACTAGTGGGGGTTTAATGTTCACCGGGTCTCCCTTAGTGGAATATTATATACACCACCTTCGTAATGTGCATGGTGGTGTGAATTAGCTTTTTGAAACTGCAGGAGAGCCTGTAATTTAGGGACTCGGGGCCATAACCACAGCAAAGGAAAGGATTAGGGTCAAAAATAGAATCATTCAAAAATATCATTGGAAGCATTTTTACCTAGTGTGAAGCTTTTGCCAAAAGAAAGAGCAGGCGGCATGCTCTTAACGCCTCCTTAGAGAACGTTAAACTCAGAAGTACCGCTTTGAATTTGTCAATATGATACATAAAACCTAACATTCTATGGCCATAATTAAATCACTTTAAAACCTCAATCTAAAACACAATAACACTTTCTTCAAATTATGTGGTTCTGTGCAAAGGATATGAACCTTTCAAGGACAGACATTTGGAAGTTCTGTATTTGAGATATTTGGTAAATTCTGCTGGTGGATAGGTAAGTTTTTTAAAGATGCAATTCCATTGTATGCAAATGAAATTATTTCTAACTCCTAAACAGTTGACTAGAAAATGTTGAAAGAGTTTATATGAACTGGGTGGGGATGCGTTCCATGCATCTGTTCTCATTATTTCTAAAACATATTATGAAAATCAAATCAGTTGTTTGCATGTTTCCCTGATTGCAGAAACAGAAGGCAGGGCTGGAAGATCCAAGTGTCTTTTTGCATAAAAAACAGCCATAAATCTGGGGTCTCCTACTGAAGGAGAAGAATTATTCAAAGGTTACAAATTTGATCTCAAGCTAAATAGAACAACAACAACAAAAATATAAGATACTCCAGGTAGCATTAGAAGGCCTCAGTTATCCTGATTTATTTTGGACCTGGTTTTGCCTACTAAATATTGGGTTGGCCAAAAATTTTGTTCAGGTTTTCTGTAAGATGGTGTGCAAACCCAAATGAACTTTTTGGCCAAGCCATGGCATCCTATTAAACTCACTGCTTATGGACTTTGTGCTTAATTCACAATTAAGCCACACTGTGAATTGCAGTAACCTCCTATCTCAAGAAAGTATTTCTTTCCACCTGGAAATAGACCATCACTTTCTACTACTCAGCATCATCCAGCTTTCTTAACTGGGTCTTGTTGTGCCTGATCTGGCCCCTGCTTTCCTCTCCAAGCTAATCTCCCAGGCCCCTCCTCCTCAATCCCTGGGCTTCATTCATCCTGGCCCTGAGCTGTCCCTAACAGATGGCAAGCTCTTCTGCACTTTCTTTTCCTCTGTCTGAAATACTGTTCCTCAAGCACTTTCTCATGACTTCTTTTTATTTCATTTAAGTCCTGGCCCAGTTGTTATTTTCTCAGAGATGCTTTACTTGACTACCTAAAGAAAGAGCCACTCTACACCCTGCCTCACTCTCAAACAGGTTATCAATTCTTTTTTCTTTACAGCACTTATCAGTACTAGACATCTAAGTAAAAAATGTATGTGCCATTCAATATTGTCTTTATCTCCATTAGAATGTCAAGTTCTGGAAGGAAGAACAATATCTGTGTTTTTGTGTGTGTGTGTGTGTGTGTGTTTAATTCACTGCTATATTTTCACCACCTAGAATTGTAGTAGATCAATAGATATTTCTCAAAATAGAGAAATGTGCATAAATAGTAGAGAAAAGAGAACTCTGAAAGAAAGAGGTACACACAGGAATATTCATAATTAAATGTAGTGCCTCCCAAATCCACCAGATCATAATAATCATTTCAAATGCTGAAAACATGCATACACACCCCCACACACACCCTTGCACACAGATTCTTGGGACCCATCTCAGACTTAGTAACTTAGGAACTTCAGAGAATAGCCCTGCCTTAATCTGCTCAGACTGCCATAGCAAATGCCATAGGCTGGGTGTCTCAAACAACAGGCATTTATTTTCTGGGGGCTAGAAGTGCCTAATGAAGATGTCTGCTTTCTTCCTGGCTTGCAGAAGGCTGACTCCTTGCTGTGTCCTCACATGACCTCTCCTGTTGCCTGGGAAGATAGAGAAATCTTTTGTGTCTCTTCCTCTTCTGACATGGACCTCAGTCCTACCAGCCCCACCCTTATGTCTCATTTAGCCTTAATTGCTTCTCTAAAGTCCCCATCTCCAAATACTATCACATTGTGGGTTAGAGAAGACTCTTGAGAGGAGATCAAACTAGTCAATTCTAAGGGAAATCAACCCTGAATTTTCATTTGAAAGACTGATACTGAAGCCAAAGCTCCAACCCTTTGGCCACCTGGTGCAAAGAGCTGACTCTTTGGAAAGGACCCTGATGCTGGAAAAGATAACTGGAAGAGGATGAGATGGTAGGATGGCATCATCAACTCAATGGATGTGAGTTTGAGCAAGCTCTGGGAGATGGTGAAGGACAGGGAAGCCTGGTGTGCTGCAGTCCATGAGGTCTGGACAAAAAGTTGAATATGAATAAGTGACTGAACAACAATCAAATATGAATTTTGAGGGAATGACATTCAGTCCATAACACCTCTAGGGATATATTTTAATAACATCCAAAGTTCTGTATAATTCTGAAGCCCTGGGAAGTCTGGGAAGCAGTACAGAAGAAGGAACATGACTCCCTGGCTGTATAAAAAACACTGCCATTCTTAGTGGTTGAATGTGTCTAATGATATGGGGACACATCCTTAGGCAAAGATTTTGATAATAAGCTAAAGTTTAGAGTATGTTGAAAGAGAGACTACAAGACATAGAGGAAAGCAACCAAATTCTAACCAAGCATTTTTAAAAATTGAAAAGTTTCTGTGTAGAGTCAAATTTGCTTCTCAGCCTGATGGAGATTGACCTTAATAGTCTATTTATTGAACAGTCTAAATGGGTAAGGGGCAAAAGGTAGGTGAAGAGGAATTGTATTATTGCTTTCTTTCATTTTCGTCTTGAAATATGTCCTGTCAAATCTCCCTTCTCTAATCTCTGTGGCAGAGCTCAGAGCTTGCTAGGGAAGTCTAGGTATTATGGAAGCTGGGCCAGCTTAAAACTTGAACTGAAAATTCTTTTTTTATTTCTTTGGTCTGCCTCCTCCTGGTCTCTGGTTTTGGAAGTGAAAAGAGTTGTAGTTCCCCATCCCCCTTTCTCATTCTCTTATTTTTTAGCTTCTCAGGGTTAGGAAGAGTGGTGGGAAAGATTAAAAGGACAAAATTATTTTCCATTAGTGGATGTTGTGATCTTCCTGTGGCCATCAATGCCCCTCTGGGTGGCAACAAACTTGGTATCTGCTTTCTGTTTTGAAGGAACATAAGTGATTTCTGTCGGAGAAGGCAATGGCAACCCACTCCAGTACTCTTGCCTGGAAAATCCCATGGATGGAGGAGCCTGGTAGGCTGCAGTCCATGGGGTCGCTAAGAGTTGGACACGACTGAGCGACTTCACTTTCACTTTTCACTTTCATGCATTGGAGAAGGAACTGGCAACCCACTCCAGTGTTCCTGCCTGGAGAATCCCAGGGATGAGGGAGCCTTGTGAGCTGCCGTCTATGGAGTTGCACAGAGTCGGAAACGACTGAAGTGACTTAGCAGCAGCAAGTGATTTCTATAAGAGGCCCACTGGGTGACATTTTTGCTTCAAAGCTCTCTACCGGAGGGATGCTCTATTTTGATCTCTTTTGAAATCCTCTTAGCTTCTTCTATGCTGGTAAAGAATCTACTTGCAATGCAGGAGGCCTGGGTTCGATTCCTGGGTCAGAAAGATCCCCTGGAGAACAGAATGGCTATCCACTCAAGTATTCTCATCTGGGATATCCCATGGACAGAGGAGCCTGGTGGACCACAATCCATAGTGTTGCAGAGTTGGTGAGAAATGAAGCAACTTAGCATGCAGTATGCATGGGCAATATTGGGCTTCCTGGGTGGCGCAGTGGTAAAGAATACACCTGCCAGTGCAGAAGATGCAAAAGACGTGGGTTAAATCCCTGGGTCAGGAAGATCCCTTGGAGTAGGAAGTGGCAACCCACTGAAGTATTTTTGCCTGGAAAATTCCATAGGCAGAAGAGCTTGGCAGGTTATAAATATAGTCTAGGGGGTTGCAAAGAGTAGGACATGACTGAGTGTGTGTGTGTGTGCACACGCACACACACACACACACACACACACACGGTGCAGTATTGGACCTACTGAGGGCATGAGATAAAATAGCAGATTGAAACAGCAGATTTCAGAGTACTCAAATGTAATATTGCTTTATAAAGCTCAATTACTATAAATTTTATCCAATATAGGTGTTAAAATAATTGAAATAAGCACTCCAGTTCTGTTCTGTAGCATTTCAAAAAAAATTGCACAGCAGAGTTCTCAGGTTGGGAAAAAGAAACAATCAGAAAACTGGATCCTTTAACATTGACATTACCTGGACAAGGTCTCTAATAGATTTTTCCCCTCAACCTCCATTTTTAGCACTCTCAAAAAATTCCCAATAGCCATAAGTCCTTAACTTCAGCAGATGGCCTCTTTATGGACATTGGACTTCATTCAAATTTAACCTTTGAGGACAGCGCCAGCTCTATGTTTCTTTTGATATTTAAGCATTACCTTTTGTCAAAGACTAGTTTTCACTCCAGTCTGGAGTCTGTTATGTCAGAGGGGGACATAATGTGTGATTTTCTGCTTTCACCTTAACTGTAAAGGCGAACTTCAAATTTCAATTATAAGTAATAGTCTATAAACCACCACATAAAAATGTACAATGTTCATTCTGAATACTTAGTCGTATTCTTTCTCATTAGAGAGCCATATTGAACAATGGGACTTTGCTTGCACATGTTAATGAAAGTGCCATGCCTGTAAAAAGCCATAAAATGGGAGCCCAAAACAAAAGGCTTGAGAAATTTATAGAAAGATTTTAGTTTTTATTGTAATCCCCCTGAAATAATGGTATACACAGTGCCTTTTAAACCCATGCCATGACTAAAGAGAGCACAATTGGGAAATAATAGACTATTCCTTTATTCACACACTCTCTTTACCTCCGTGCACCCTGGCACCACCCAACCTCATCAGCTAAGAATTCAACTGCAGCACTAATTACAAAATTAGGAATTAGAATTTGGACTTTTACAGAGTAGTTATATTTTCTATAAAAAAAGAATTCCACAGGCATGAAATACAAAGAGCTGAATAAAAGATAATAATAGAAAATTAAGAGTGAGGGGGAAAATGCCAGATAGTAATCTTCACAGTTTTACAATAGATTGTGTTTAGCTGCAAAGAACAGAAAACTCTAGTACCTTAAATAAAGGAAAATCTTGGAGATGCAGCATGATATGATGCATGGCTCGATAGTGTCCTCAAGGACTCAGGTTCCTTTCAACTCTCTATTCAGCCATTTGTCCTCAGAGGCTACTTTCCTCATGGTTATAAAATGGTTGCAGTAGTTCCAGGCATCCCATCAAGATCTATGGAAGAAAGACAAAGTCTGATTTTTTTATTGTTTTGTTTTGTTTTGTTTTTTTCCTTTAAATCAGTCAGGAAAACATTTTCTAGAAGGCCCCTAGCCTTTATTTCTCCATGGCTAGATTTGTGTCACATATGCATTTCTGGAACAGTGATTAGTCAAAGAAGTAGGACCACCAGGAGTATATTAGAAAATTTCCTGGGGGCTTCCAATAGAGCCAACTTCCTAATGAAACTAAAGACTGAGCAGAGGAGGAGGAAAATCTAAATACCTTTAGGGCTCTGCCAGCATGAACAAGGCAGGTGAGGGTAGGGAATAGTAGTTGGATTTTAAGTCTCCAGTATCTGTTCTGTATTTCTCATTATTAAAAAAAAAAAAGTTTCATTTTTCTTTTGAAAGAGTTTGAGCTATAAAATGTTCAACTTCTGGAACTATTTTGTCCACTTTTATTGAACACTGTAGAGGTGAGGCCCCAGTTCACATGCTAGGGAAATTCAATACCTACTGTCCATATCTTGGTGGATATTGAAGAAGGAATTTCAATTTAGTTCTTCTAGCTGAGTCCAGCTTTTTTGTGCCAGACCTCAAGCCAACCTCATTGACTTCTGTAGCATTTTCACTGCTGACCTCTACCCTAGCCATATTTCCTCCAATCTTGAAATTCTTCCTTCTCTTAGCATTTATAATGCTTATCTTCCATTCTCCCTTTTTTCTTTCTTTGGTTCTATGATCATCTGTTTCTGAAGACCAAGTCTTTAGATCAGGTTCTCTACCTCTATTTTTGCTCCTTTAGAAATTTAATCTACTTTCAGGATGTAAATAGTCACCTCTAAATAGCATAGCTCAGAAATAGCTACTCCTGTGTTTTATATTTCCCTAGAGAAATCCTCTCAAATTGAACATAACCAAATTATTTCTCAAGTTATCACCAAATTGGTCTTCCCAAACTGGTTGGCTCTTCTGAACTTAACAGCCAGTCATCAGTGGGGCAGAACTCAGACTCAAAACTTTGTATCACGATTCACTAGTTTTTACTCTGCTGTTTTAGTTGCTAAGTCATTGTTTTAGTCTGTAAGTTGTGTCCAAGTCTTTTGGGACCCCATGGACTGTAGCCTGCCAAGCTCCTCTGTCCATGGGATTTTCCAAGCAAGAATACTGGAGTGGGTTGCAATTTCCTCCTCCAGGACACTTTCCTGACCTGGGGATCGAACCTGCATCTCCTGCATTGGCAGGCAGATTCTCTGAGCCATCTGGGAAGCCTCTAGTTTTTACATTAGCTTTTGGATTATTCAGCAGATCCTTCTGTCTTAATGTTTTCTACTAAGAAGTCCTTCACATTAACTTCTTAAATGAGATAGTGCATATAAAATACTTGACACCCATGCCAGCCAAAAAGTGAGAAATGAGTACATAATTATTACTGTTGTTGTTACAATTATACAGAATATCATAATTGGCTTATAGGGAAATTCTTTGAAGTATTCTTATTTGTGTGTCACATCTCCTTCTGCCAGCACTTGCACCATATTAACTTACTTAAGATTTTTTTTTGATTCTCTAATTCCTGTCTGCTTTAGCACTAACATCAACAATACTCTATATAATCTTATATCCCAAGGTTTTGCTATTGACTTAATGTAAATCTCTCCTTCTATAGAATCGATCAATTTTTCGTTTCTTCCTTTCTTGCTCTTCTTGCCTGCTTAACTCTACATTCAGGATTTAGTATAAACTGAGAGTTTAATCCAACTGTGTCAGTGTACTGATGTGAAAACTAAGCACCACAGAGTTGTTGTGGGTCAAGTGATCACTGAGCCTGGGCTCAAACCCAGATGCTTTGTCTCCCTATTCAAAGCTCTTTGTAATTCACCAAATCTATTAATGCAGCATGATATTGCTGCTGACATATTAAATTCATGATTGACTAACTCTACTGTTTTCTTATACTTGAAAGTGAAAATGTTAGTCATTCGGTTGTGTCTGATTCTTTACAATCCCATGGACTCTAGCCCACCAGGCTCCTCTGTCCATGGGATTCTCCAGGCAAAAATACTGCAGTGGGTTGTAATTCCTTTCTCCAGGGGATCTTCCCAACCCATCAAATCCATGTCTCTTATGTCTCCTGCACTGGCAGGTGGTTTCTTTACCATCTGAGCCACTTTTTATGTAGATGATTGCAAATTCATTTTTGCTGATGTCCTTAAACTTTTGACTCAAAACAGGGGATATTAACTTAGCCTCAATAAATCCTTTGTATTATTTACAGCTTAGTGTTATGGTCAACCAAGATCACAGCCTTATATCCAATCTTTATGTATTTACTGCTCTTTGAAGCTAAATGCTATAGTGGACAACAATTCTTATCACTGAGTAGGATTCTTTAACCACCTGCAAACTTGATGTTCCCCCAGGACAGAGGTTAAGGTGCCCACTTTGGTTAGTCATAAATGATATAATTTTGTTGTACTTATATTTAAAGTAAACTAGTGAATCTAGCCTCAAATAGCTTAATGCAATTTTTACCTGACCTCATGGTCAGAATTGTGTATAATGTGGCATATAGTCACATAAGCAGTCCCAAAGGCACTTTTACCATGATTCTATTTTATAAACTAGGGGGAAAGAGGAGGGGTTGAGAAATAATAAAGAATCAGAGACTGAATCTACAGTCTAGGACAGGCTTATCCATAGCTTCATGTCAAAATGGATGTATCTATAGCTTTGGTCTTCAGCTTTCCCCAAATGATGCAAAGACTAATAATTAGATCCTTGTTATCTGAATCTGTAATTTCCTACCAACTTTCTCATTTACATCATAGTCTTCCTATTTGCAAAATGAGAATGGTGATCAGTTTAACTCTCAGAACCAAAGAAAAAGAGAGAAAGGAAAATGAGGTTAAGAGAACAGGAAGGAAGAGCATGCATGATCTTTGTTTTAAAAAGTTTTATGTTGTAGAACATCTGGATGAGTTCAGACCCTATATATGACTTTATATCAGATACTGATACCTTCAACCAGGAAACAGGAAATATAAGCTATCCAGAATGTTGTCAATAAAGTCTTTCCAAGACAGAATCAAAATAGAAACAAGAGCAGGAAGACATAAATGAAACAACATCTTTATTTTCAATTACTTTGGCAATGTCTACTCCACAAAATTCTTTATTAGCAGTCTCTCACAGTCACGCTTAGATGTCAATATTGAGTCCATGCATGGGGATGAGAGTGAGGGCAGCCTTGGTGGGAATGAACCAGCCAACTGTGATCAGCAGTATGGATACAGTTGCCCCAGAATGCTGCCAAGTACAAAATTAGTTTGCAAAAGAAAAATTAGTTGTTCTTAAACCAAGAAGATAATTACAAGTTAGCCATTAGCCCACATTTCTGATTGCACTGTACTATTCTGCTGGTATACTCAGTATCATTTGGGTAAGATGTTGGTATCCTTCTTTAAGTCTTCATACATTATCTGGCTTCATTCTTCCTTCATTTGTTTAGGAATATTTGGCTATTAATGAAAACAAAACTGTCTCCAGAGACAGAAATTGTTTTCAAACAGTCTCTGAGCTGACTCTGACTTTTTGTAACTGCCTCTTCTGTTATTCATATCTCTGACCTATTTTGTTTAAGTGCATCATTGCCTCAAGGGAATCACTCTTTCTTATTATGACATGAGATCCAATTATCCAATGAGTCAGTATCACCCCAGAGATTATATACATATACATATATATATATATATACACACACACACACACACGTTTTGCATGCAACTTTAGAAAGAATGAGTTAGTTTTCCCCTGAAAGATTCCTAATAGATTCTCTTATAAAAGTAATCATTCATAGCACAAATAATTTCTTATTTAAATTGTACCCTGACCCATCATATGTTCACTTAGTTCAGTTCAGTTCAGTTCAGTCGCTCGGTTGTGTCCGACTCTCCGTGACTCCATGAATTGCAGCACACCAGGCCTCCCTGTCCATCACCAACTCCCGGAGTTCACTCAGACTCATGTGCATCAAGTTGGTGATGCCATCCAGCCATCTCATCCTCTGTCATCCCCTTTTCCTCCTGCCCCTAATACCTCCCAGCATCAGGGTCTTTTCCAATGAGTCAACTCTTCGCATGAGGTGGCCAAAGTATTGGAGTTTCAGCCTCAGCATCAGTCCTTCCAAGGAACACACAGGACTGGTCTCCTTTAGGATGGACTGGTTGGATCTTCTTGCAGTCCAAGGGACTCTCAAGAATCTTCTCCAACACCACAGTTCAAAGGCATCAATTCTTTGGTGCTCAGCTTTCTTCAAGTCCAACTCTCACATCCACATATGACCACTGGGAAAACCATAGCCTTGACTAGACGGACCTCTGTTGGCAAAGTAATGTCTCTGCTTTTGAATATGCTATCTAGGTTGGTCATAACTTGCCTTCCAAGAACTAAGTGTCTTTTAATTTCATGGCTGCAATCACCACCTGCAGTGATTTTGGAGCCCAAAAAGTAAAGTCTGACAGTTTCCACTGTTTCCCCATCTATTTCCCACGAAGTGATGGGACCAGATGCCATGATCTTTGTTTTCTGAGTGTTGAGCCTTAAGCCAACTTTTTCACACTCCTCTTTCACTTCCATCAAGAGGCTTTTGAGCTCCTCTTCACTCTCTGTCATAAGGGTGGTGTCATCTGCATATCTGAGGTTATTGATATTTCTCCCGGCAATCTTGATTCCAGCTTGTGCTTCTTCCAGCCCAGTGTTTCTCATGATGTACTCTGCATATAAATTAAATAAGCATGGTGACAATATATAGCCTTGATGTATACTCATTTCCCGATTTGGAACCAGTTTGTTGTTCCATGTCCAGTTCTAACTGTTGCTTCCAAACCTGCATATAGGTTTCTCAAGAGGCAGGTCAGGTGGTCTGGTATTCCCATCTCTTTCAGAATTTTCTACAGTTTATTGTGATCCACACAGTCAAAGGCGTTGGCATAGTCAATAAAGCAGAAATAGATGTTTTTCTGGAACTCTCTTGCTTTTTCAATGATCCAGCAGATGTTGGCAATTTGATCTGTGGTTCCTCTGCTTTTTCTAAAACCACCATGAACATTTGGAAGTTCACGGTTCATGTATTCCTGAAACCTGGCTTGGAGAATTTTGAGCATAACTTTACTAGTGTGTGAGATGAGTGTAGCTGTGCAGTAGTTTGAACATTCTTTGGCATTGCCTTTCTTTGGGATTGGAATGAAAACTGACCTTTTCCAGTCCTGTGGCCACTGCTGAGTTTTCCAAATTGGCTGTCATACTGAGTACAGCACTTTCACAACATCATCTTTCAGGATTTGAAATAGCTCAACTAGAATTCCATCACCTCCCCTAGCTTTGTTCGTAGTGATGCTTTCTAAGGCCCACTTGACTTCACATTCCAGGATGTCTGGCTCTAGGTGAGTGATCACACCATCGTGATTATCTGGGTCATGAAGATCTTTTTTGTACAGTTCTTCTGTGTATTCTTGCCATCTCTTCTTAATATCTCCTGCTTCTGTTAGGTTCATACCATTTCTATCCTTTATCGAGCTCATCATTGCATGAAATGTCCCCTTGGTATCTCTGATTTTCTTGAAGAGATCTCTAGTCTTTCCCATTCTGTTGTTTTCCTCTATTTCTTTGCACTGATTGCTGAGGAAGGCTTTCTTATCTCTGTTTGCTATTCTTTGGAACTCTGCATTCAAATGGGAATATCTTTCCTTTTCTCCTTAGCTTTCCAGTTCTCTTCTTTTCACAGCTATTTGTAAGTTCTCCTTGGACAGCCACTTTGCTTTTTTGCATTTCTTTTCCATGGGGATGGTCTTGATCCCTGTCTCCTATACAATGTCATGAACCTCCGTCCATAGTTCATCAGGCACTCTGTCTATCAGATCTAGTCCTTTAAATCTATTTCTCACTCCCACTGTATAATCATAAAGGATTTGATTTAGGTCATACCTGAATAGTCTAGCGGTTTTCCCAACTTTCTTCAATTTAAGTCTGGATTTGGCAATAAGGAGTTCATGATCTGAGCCACAGTCAGCTCCTCATTTTGTTTTTGCTGACTGTATAGAGCTTCTCTATCTTTGGCTGCAAATATAATCAATCTGATTTCTGTGTTGACCATGTGTAGAGTCTTTTCTTGTGTTGTTAGAAGAAGGTGTTTGCTATGACCAGTGTGTTGTCTTGGCAAAACTCTATTAGCCTTTGCCTTGCTTCATTCCATATTCCAAGGCCAAATTTGCCTGTTACTCCAGATGTTTCTTGACTTCCTATTTTTGCAGTCCAGTCCCCTATAATGAAAAGGACATCTTTTGGGGGTGTTAGTTCTAAAAGGTCTTGTAGGTCTTCATAGAACCATTCAACTTCAGCTTCTTCAGCATTACTGATTGGGGCATAGGCTTGGATCACCGTGACATTGAATGGTTTGCCTTGGAAACGAACAGAGATCATTCTGTTGTTGTTGAGATGCATCCAAGTACTGCATTTTGGACTCTTTTGTTGACCATAATGGCTACTCCATTTCTTGTAAGGGTTTCCTGCCCATAGTAGTAGATATAATGGTCATCTGAATAAAATTCACCGTTCCAGCCCATTTTAGTTTGCTGATTCCTAGAATGTCTATGTTCACTCTTGCCATCTCCTGTTTGATCATTTCCAATTTGCCTTGATTCACGGACCTAACATTCCAGGTTCCTATGCAATATTGCTCTTTATAGCATCGGACCTTGCTTCTATCACCAGTCACATCCATAACTGGGTATTGTTTTTGCTTTGGCTCCTTCCCTTCTTTCTTTCTGGAGTTATTTCTCCACTGATCTCCTGTAGCATATTGGACACCTACAGACCTGGAGAGTTCCTCTTTCATTATCCTATCATTTTGCCTTTTCATACTGTTCATGGGGTTCTCAAAGCAAGAATACTGACGTGGTTTGCCATTCCCTTCTCCAGTGGATCACATTCTGTCAGACCTCTTCACCATGACCTGTGTGTCTTGGGTGGCCCAACACGGCATGGCTTAGCTTCATTGAGTTAGACAAGGCTGTGGTCTATGTGATCACATAGTTTTCTATGTGATTATGGTTTCAGTGTGTCTTCCCTCTGATGCCCTATCGCAACACCTTCCGTCTCACTTGGGTTTTTCTTACCTTGGACGTGGGATATCTCTTCATGGCTGCTCCAACAAAGCACAGCTGCTGCTCCTTACCTTGGAAAAGGTCACCCCTCCTGACCTTGAACATGGAGTAGCTCCTCTTGTCCCTCCTGTGGCCGCACAGCCACTGCTCCTCAGATGTGTGGTAGCTCCTCTCGGCTGCTCCTGTGCCGTTGCAGCCTTAGTTCACTTAGGAAAAAGCAGTTATTGATCAAATATTAATGTGATTAAAAGCATTTCTGCTTCCCTAATTTAATAGTGAACTAGTAAAATCATTTGTGTTTTACCTTTTGTAGTTCCTGTACTTCCTAAATTTAGAAGATCCATTACTTTAGAATGAGTTCAACAGAAAAGATCCATTTTAGTCATACTGATGATGGTTAGATAGCATCACCAACTCTTGCAAACTCCAGGAGATAGTGGAGGACAGAGGAGCCTGGTGTGGTACAGTCAGAGGAGCCACCGAGACATGAATCAGCAACTGAACAGAACAAGTCATACTGTCTGTGTGTGTATGTGCTCACTCAGTCATGTCTGACTCTTTGCAGCACCATGGACTCTAGCCTGCCAGACTCCTCTGTCCATGGAATTTTCCAGGCAAGAACACTGGAGCTGGTTGCTGTTTCCTACAGGGATCTTCATGACCCAGGGATCCAACCTGAGTTCCTTGAGTCTCTTGCTTTGTCAGATGGATTCTTTACAACTAATGCCACTTGGGAAGCCCTCATACTGTCTAAGGTTGCAATATATTTTTTCCACCCCTGAGAATATAGGATCATTCTAATTATTTCAATTCTAATAAAAATATAATTTTTCACAACTATCAGAAAAACTACATATCCAATTGTCTATTTAGTTTGATTTCTGTCCCTCTTCCTTATTTTTTTAAAATTAATTTTTATCATATTATAGTTAATTTACAATGTTATGTTAATGTCTGCTCTATAGCAAAGTGAATCATTATACATATATAATACATGTGTGTGTGTGTGTGTGTGTATACATATATATATATATATATATATATATTCCCTGGAAGGAAAGTTATGACCAAGCTAGACAGCATATTAAAAAGCAGAGACATTACTTTGCCAACAAAGGTCCATCTAGTCAAGGCTATGGTGTTTCCAGTAGTCATATATGGATGTGAGAGTTGGACTATAAAGAAAACTGAACACTGAAGAACTGATGCTTTTGAACTGTGGTGTTGGAGAAGACTCTTGAGAGTCCCTTGGACTGCAAGGAGATCCAACCAGTCTATCCTAAAGGTGATCAGCCCTGAGTGTTCATTGGAAAGACTGATGCTGAAGCTGAAACTCCAATACTTTGGCCACCTGATGGGAAGAGCTGACTCATTTGGAAAGATTGAAGGCAGGCAGAGAAGGGGATGACGGGGGTTGAGATGGTTGGATGGCATCACTGACACAATGGACATGAGTTTAAGTAAACTCTGGGTGTTGGTGATGGACAGGGAGGCCTGGCGTGCTGCAGTCCATGGGGTCACAAAGAGTCAGACACAACTGAGTGACTGAACTGAACTGATATATATTACATGTCTAATGCATGTACACATCTCTTTTTCAGATTCGATTCCCTTATAAATCATTACAGAGTATCAAGGAGAGTTCCCTATGCTATACAGTAGATTCTTATTAGCTATCTATTTTATATACAGTAGTGTACATATGTCTGGCTTCCCAGGTGGCTCAGTGGGTAAAGAATCCATCTGCAATGCAAGAGATGTTGGAGATGCTGGAGACATGGATTTGATCTCTGGGTCAGGAAAATCCCCTGGAGGACGGCATGGCAACCCACTCCAGTATTCATGCCTGTGAAATTCCATGGACAGAGGAGCCTCTCAGTCTGCAGTCCATTGGGTGGCAAACAGTTGGATACAACTGAAATAACTGAGCACACATTCAATGTGTATGTCAATCCCATCTCCCAATTCATCCCCTGCCCCCTTTCCCCTTTGGTAACCATTAAAGGTTTTTTTCTTTTTTTTCTACATTTCATACTAATTTCCACCCTAAGATCATCTCTACTAACTCAAAAATTATTTGGTTGTAAAATTTTATATTTGTAAAATATATATTTGAGAAGAATGCCTTGCTGAGTACATGTGAAACAGTGAACAAAAAGATAGAAGGATGGAAATTGAAAGGGAGGAAGAAGAAGGTCATTCTATGATGAAAGTCCTTGGGAATAGTGGTTACTTAAATTCATCTTTTCATTTGCTACCTTCCTTGGGGTCCTTTGTTCTGTTACAATCTCCTTGAATTGGAGAGTAGCTACTTAACATCTCTGTCACTTTGTGGTCCAGGACCTTAGATAATGGGAAGCAGACATTTATGATTTGCTTGCAGCCTGTTCATTGAAGTCAGTCAGATTCTAAATTAAAATTACTTTATTTTTCTCACTGCCTTTGCATCATCTCTGTAAGAACTTTTATCCTGAAATTTGATAATATTTGCCATTTGTCCCATAGCTTTCTGGTGACTCTTATTTATGAAAAATTCTAGACCAGATTAGTCCAGGTAAAAATGTCAATCTCATGTCTAGTTTATATTTATTTCCTTGCCTCTCCCAAGCCCCAGCCCGTATTGAACATGATGAACATAAGGGTAAGGATATGGTCCAAGCTGCTTCTTCACTTCTTTCCTCCTGCTATTTTTAGCTCCTCTGGTCTGGGGGCCTAGGAGAAAGGCTTGGAGTCTTTTTAATTAAATTGAGATCACATTTTAATACTGTCTTGGGTGTACCTACTTCCTGGCCAGTGTTGACTGGTAATTGGCAAGCTATAAGGATATGGATCACTAGTGAGGGGTGTGTGTGTGTGTGTGTGTGTGTGTGTGTGTGTGCATGTTGCTGGGCATTTAAGGGGAGACTAATAGGGAACAGAGGCCCCTGGAATAATACCCTGCTTTCAGACTTTCCAGTCCAGTACCACTATGCAAGGCACCTCCTCTTGCAGTTAGACTCTGACATAGGAGGAAACCATTTCTGTTGAGTACAGGTGAGAATCATACATTTAACAAAAATGGATGCAATTCTCTGTTCTCAGCTGCCACTCTTGGCCTTGCCATCTCTCCCTACTTCCTCTTTTTACTTCCATGCAAATAGGTAAGAGGCAGATACAAAATTCTGATGGGACACGAGATGCCAATGTTCCCTTCTTGTCATCGTTTCTATGTCTCTGTGGAAGTGATTCTCTGGGAGTCTTCTCCATTTGGCTTTTGCCTGGAGAAGTAGCCAGCTCCCTTCCACCACAAGAAAGGAAGGAAAGGGCAAGTTCACTTCAGTTGGCTCATAGCTAATGCTTCTGTGATTCTTCTCTCTTTCTTCCGTGTTTCCTCCCCTTTAAAGAGTGAGGGAAGTAAAGGGCAAGTTCACTTCAGTTGGCTCATAGCTAATGCTTCTGTGATTCTTCTCTCTTTCTTCCGTGTTTCCTCCCCTTTAAAGAGTGAGGGAAGAAAAGGAATAAAATGTCTGAAGACAACAAAATCTGTTTGGTAACCTCTTAGTAATTACACAAGGAAATAGCATCCCAATTATTCATTCTGTTTAAACCTGTGATATTTGGTGTCTATTTGTCTTCAGCTCTACACTCCACTCATTCCAGAGCAGTAGTCACAATTCTGCTCAATATCCTGACATCCATGTTTCATTTTAGTTGCCGTTATGCTTGTTTACTTTTTAAATTTTATTGAAATATAGTTGATTTACAATGTTGTGTTACTTTCAGATGATAACAAAGTGATTCAGTTATATTGAAAAGAACCTTTTGAAGGTTCTTTTCCATTATAGTTTATTGCAAGGTATTGAGCATAGTTCCTTGTGTTATACAGTTTGACCTTGTTGGTTATCCATTTTATATATAGTAGTATGTATGTTTTAATCTCAAACTCCTGATTTATCCCCTCTCTGCCTTTCCCCTTTGATGACTGTCAGTCTGTTTTCTATGTCTGTGAATCTATTTTTGTCTTATAAATAAGTTAATTTATATCATTATTTTATGATTCCACATAAAAGCAATGTCATATGATATTTGTCTTTCTCTGTTTGACTTACTTCACTTAGTATGATCCTCTCTATGCCCATTCATGTTGCTGTATATGGCATTATTTCATGCTTTTTATGGCTGAGTAATATTCTATTGTGGTTATATACCACATCTTCTTTATCCATTCATCTGTTGATGGACACTTATGTTGCTTCCATGTCTTGGCTAAATAATGCTATTGTGAACACTGGAGTGCATGTATCTTTCCTAATTACAGTTTAGTACTTTTGAATTTTCCATTCAGTTTTGTTATCTTGTATTTTTTCCCTTATGGCTGTATAGGAAACTATTTGTTTGAGTGTCAAAGCATTTTAATGTCAATTTTCAAATAAATCTGATACTAAAAAATAAAAATACAAGGAATGCAAACTGATTCAAGTACACTTAAAGCTTAAGGACAATTGATGGTTAATGTCATCCCCAAAGCATCTTTTGTGAGTAAGAAAAAAATATCCAGTGAATATATTTCACTTTTTACCCCCAAATCCATATAATAAGATGTCTTGACCCTAGGAAGATTCCAGGACAGGTAAGACTCATGAACTGATTCAGTTTTGTCTGTTAGAAACATAATGTGAGCAATTTAAATTTTATAATGACCATGTTGTCTTTCCTGGTGGCTCAGTCAGTAAAGATTCTGCCTGCAACACAGGAGACCAGGGCTCAATACCTGAGTCGGGAGATCCCCAGAGAAGGAAATGCCAACCCACTCCAGTATTCTATCCTGGAGAATTCCATGTACAGAGGAGCCTGGTGGCCTACAGTTCATGAGCTCACTAACACTTTGCATTGAGTGACTAACACTTTGTATTCTGTATTGTAATGACCATGTAAAAAAAGAAATATATGAAGTTCAGTTCAGTTCAGTCACTCATTCATGTCCGACTCTTTGCAGCCCCATGGACTGCAGCAGCCAGGCATCCCTGTCCATCATCAACTCACAGAGTTTACCCAAACTCATGTTCATCAAGTCAGGGATGCCATCCAATTATCTCATCCTCTGTCATCCCTGTCTCTGCGTTCCCTCAATATTTCCCAGCATTAGGGTCTTTTCTAATGAGTCAGCTCTTCATATCAGGTGGACAAAGTATTGGAGTTTCAGCTTCAGCATCACTCCTTCCAATGAACACCCAGGACTGGTCTCCTCTAGGATGGACTGGTTGGATCTCCTTGCAGTCCAAGGGACTCTCAAGAGTCTTCTCCAACACCACAGTTCAAAAGCATCAATTCTTTGTCACTCAGCTTTCTTTATAGTCCAACTCTCACATCCATACACTACTGAAAACACCATAGCCTTGATTAGATGGACCTTTGTTGGCAAAGTAATGTCTCTGCTTTTGAATGTGCTGTCTACGTTGGTCATTACTGTCTTCCAAGGAGTATACATCTTTTAATTTCATGGCTGCAATCACCATCTGCAGTGATTTTGGAGCCCAATAACACAAAGTCAGCCACCATTTCCACTGTTTCCCCATCTATTTGGCATGAAGTGATGGGACAGGATGACATGATCTTAGGTTTCTAAATGTTGAGCTTTAAGCCAACTTTTTCACTCTCCTCTTTCACTTTCATCAAGAGGCTTTTTAGTTCCTCTTCACTTTCTGTCATAAGGGTGGTGTCATCTGCATATCTGAGGTTGTTGATATTTCTCCCAGCAATCTTGATTCCAGCTTGTGCTTCCTCCAGCCCAGCATTTCTCATGATGTACTCTGCATATAAGTTAAATAAGCATGGTGACAATATACAGCCTTGATGTACTCCTTTCCCAATTTGGAACCAGTCTGTTGTTCCATGTCCAGTTCTAACTGTTGCTTCCTGACCTGCACACAGATTTCTCAAGAGGTAGGTCAGGTGGTCTGGTATTCCCATCATTTTAAGAATTTTCCACAATTTATTGTGATCCCACAATCAAAGGCTTTGGCATATTCAATAAAGCTGAAATTGATGTTTTTCTTTTCTAGAACTCTCATGCTTTTTTGATGATCCGGTGGATATTGGCAATTTGATCTCTTGTTCCTCTGCCTTTTCTTAAACCAGCTTGAACATCAGGAAGTTCACAGTTCACATATTGCTGAAGCCTGGCTTAGAGAATTTTGAGCATTATTTTACTAGCATGTGAGATGAGTGCAGTTGTGTGGTAGTTCGAGCATTCTTTGGCATTGCCTTTCTTTGGGATTGGAATGAAAACTAACCTTTTCCAGTCCTGTGGCCACTGCTGAGTTTTCCAAATTGGCTGGCATATTGAGTGCAGCACTTTCACAGCATCATCTTTCAGGATTTAGAATAGCTCAACTGGAATTCCATCACCTCCACTAGCTTTGTTAATAGTTATGCTTCCTAAAGCCCACTTGACTTCACATTCCAGGATGTCTGTCTCTGCGTGAGTGATCACACCATCGTGATTATCTGGGTCGTAAAGGTCTTTTTTGTACAGTTCTTCTGTGTATTCTTGCCACCTCTTCTTAATATCTTTTGCTTCTATTAGGTCCATATCATTTCTGCCCTTTATTGAGCCCATCTTTGCATGAAATGTTCCCTTGGTATCTCTAATTTTCTTGAAGAGATCTCTAGTTTTTTCCAGTCTATTATTTTCTCTATTTTTTTTGCACTGATCGCTGAGGAAGACTTTCTTACCTCTCTTTGCTATTCTTTGAAACACTGCATTCAAGTGGGTATATCTTTCCCTCTTCTTTTCCTATCTTTCCTTGTTTTCTTTTCATTTCTCTTCTTTTCACAGCTATTTGTAAGGCCTCCTCAGACAGCCATTTTGCTTTTTTGCATTTCTTTTTCCTGGGGAATATATGAAGTCAGTTTTAAATATTTATTTTACCCATTATATTAAAAATATTATCTCAACTTTTAAAATATAAGGTATTATTGTGAGATAGCTTACTACATTTTTATACAAAATCTGATGTGTATTTTACATCTATAGCACTTCTCCATGGTCATCTGTGACAAGTGGGAATCATGATAGATACACAGCACAGCTCTGGCCTAATCTGTCGCCCAGTTCACCACTGCACTTCAAAATACCACCAACATCACCCCTTTTGAATTCTCTATTCAGTTTTTATTTTTGTTTTTTACTGATATAATTTCTGTAAGAACAATGCTCAGATAATTTTTAGTTTAAACTTTGGTATTGACAGAGCATGACCACAACAGACCTCAGTAAATACAGGCCAATGATTAGAAGGAAGTGTGATCTAGCCTCAACAGGGAAGAATTCCTTAGCTATCTTACCAACTTAGGTAGTGCATGCAAAAATCTGAAATGCATGTACGGACATTTACGCAGGTTAGGAGTCATGTAACAACTGAATAGGCACATTAAATACAATGATGGGTAGGAACAAACCTTGAACATGAGAATCAGCTACTGTACTAATTGTAGATATACTGTGGGAGGTGCCTGGCATAGGGTAAGCACTCAGTAAATTTCTAAATTAAAATAAATTTAAGCACCAAATTGTCTTCATTGAAGGAAGAAATTGGTTGATCCTAAGTTTGTCAAGGTAAACTTCACAGAGAAGAAACTCAGTGTCAGAAAATCTAACTAGATGTGGAATTAGGCTGTTGCTAAGACAAAGAGCTGACTGACTGGAAAAGACCCCAATGCTGGGAAAGATTGAAGGCAGGAAGAGAAGGGGGCAACAGAGGATGAGATGGTTCGATGATATCGCCAACTCAGTGGACTGGGTTTGCACAAACTCCAGGAGAAAGTAAAGGACAGGGAAGTCTGGCATGCTGCAGTTCACAGGTTCAAAAAGAATCGTACATGACTTAGTGACTGAACAACAATTACACAGTAGTGATTTCATTCTCTTTAAGAATTATTCCAGTGGGGGAATTAATAAGGGAAAAAACTCGGGAAATTTCTAAGTTTTCCTCCTTCTCCTGTGGATACAAGGAACATATAGCTACACACAGAGCAATTTTTCTAACAGAGATCCAGAAACTAGCTGAGCTTCCCCTGCATGTTGGACAAATGAGAAAACACACACATTGCAATGGCAGGCACTAGGTGCTCCCCAGAGACCAGGGAAGCCAGAGAACACAACTGCCTTCTCCTTACAACCTACCCCAAACACCAGCATCTCCCTGGAATGAGCACGTGACTGTGCCCCAGATTTTATGGCTGCTTTCCCAGAAGTGAGTTCCCAGATGGCCTGACTCAGATAGCCAAAGGGACTTGCATTCATGAGTCCCACAGGACAGTAGTGAATGTAGAAGCAATTCTTAACCAGCTCTCCTGCCAGGGCTTGTGGAGAAGGAAGAGGCAAAATCAACTATCTTCCAGTATTTCCCTGAAAGAAGCTTATCTGTATACTGTAAAATTTGCTCCAAGGGCTAGGCTTCTAATTTAATAGTCATCTCTGAACAGGGTGAGATCTTCCCCATGAATACGGAAACTGGTGGATAACTCTAACAGTTTATCTCTATTGCTTGCTCCAATAATAAAACCAAGTCACCAATATCTCCCTGAAGTAATTTGCAACCCATCTGGCAACTCAGTTTTTGCAGCAGGCACCCAAAAATGGGTGCCCCAAGTAATTTGGCTCTAACAGCCAATGGAGATTGCATTCACTGTACAAAACAAAGAAACAATTCTTAGCAGGTGTTAGAAAACCCCTTCCACTATAGCAAAATATATGCATCTCCCAGGAAGGACCTTAACTATATACTTTACCAGCTGCTGCAGTATAGTTCAGCTTCTAGTCAGCTTTATCTAGATACTGACTGCAGTCCTCCTTTGGGATACTGACGTGCCTTAGCACACTCACAGCTACTGGGAGTCACAGAGAACAAAGAAAAAGTCTTGAACAGTACTCGAGTTTGAGAGACAACTAGGAGCTTGGACTAGTTTGATCAACAAGGTACATCATCTTCTACACGGGACCATTCTGTCAAGATTGGGAAAGATATGTGTTTTATATAATGTGCAGAAACCATATGAAGTGTCAACAAAAATTAACAGAATAATATGCTTTAAACAAAATAGCAAGATAAATATCCAGAAATAGATCTTAATAAGATTCAAGACTGCCTGGAGAAATATCAATAACCTCAGATATGCAGATGACACCACTCTTATGGCAGAAAGTAAAGAGGAACTAAAGAGCCCCTTGATGAAGGTGAAAAATGAGAGTGAAAAAGTTGGCTTAAAGCTAAACATTAAAAAAATGAAGATCATGGCATCTGGTCCCATCACTTCATGGCAAACAGATGGGGGAACAATGACAACAGTGAAAGATTTTATTTTGGGGGGCTCCAAAATCATTGCAGATGGTGACTGCAGCCATGAAATTAAAAGATGCTTGCTCCTTTGAAGAAAAGCTAGACAAACCTAGACAGCATATTAAAAAGCAGAGACATTACTTTGCCATAAAGGTCTGTGTAGTCAAAGCTATGGTTTTTTCAGTAGTCATGTGTAGATGTGAGATTTGGACCATAAAGAAGGCTGAGCACTGAAGAATTGATGCTTTTGAACTGTGGTGTTGGAGAAGACTCTTTGAGAGTCCGTTGGACAGCAAAGAGATCAAACCAGTCAATCCTAAAGGGAATCAATCCTGAATATTCACTGGAAGGACTGATGCTGAAGCTGAAGCTGAAGTTCCAAAACTTTGGCCACCTGATGCAAAGACTTGACTAATTGGAAAAAACCATGATCCTGGGAAAGATTGAAAGCAGGAGGAGAAGGGAACAACAGAGGATGAGATGGTTGGATGGCATCTCCAACTCCATGGATATGAACTTGAGATAGCTCCTGGAGATGGTGATGGACAGGGAGGCCTGGCGTGCTGCAGTCCATGGGTTCACAAAGAGTTGGACACGACTGAGCAGCTGAACAACAATAATGTCTTAATAAAATATAGATAAGCACTTTACCTAATACTTTAGAAAAATGGATATAAAGATGTTTACATAAATCAGGAGATTCATGCATGAACAAAGTGAAAATTTCAATGTATAAATAGAAAATATTACACCAAAAATTAATCATAAAGCTGAAAAATACAATCACTGAACTGAAGATTCAGTGGAGGGACTCAACAACACTCTAGATCAAATGGAGTAAAGGGTTTGGCAAATTTAAAGACAATGCAGTGAAATTTATCCAATTAGAATAGCAAAAAGAAGCAGCTAGTAAAATAGAGTAAAGATAGTAAGGGACTCATGAGACATCATCAAATGGTCCTATATATATGCATTGCAATGGTCTCAGAGGAAAACAAAAGAGAAAGAGGCAGAAAGCTTATTTAAAGGAATAATGATTCAAAACTTCTTTAAATTGGGAAAAGAAAAAGACATGAAACTGCATGAAACTGCAAAATGAAAGAATCCAAAGGATCCACACTGAGAAATATTATAATGAAATTGTCAAAAATTAAAGACAAAGAGAGAATATTAAAAGCAGCAAGAGAAAAACAATGTTATTTGCATGGGAAACCCATAAGACTATGAGCAAGTTTTGTTTTGTTTTGTTTTGTTTTAGCAGACTTTACAGTCCAAAGAAAGTGGCATAATACTGAAAAAAAAATCAACCAATTAAGAATATTCTACCTGGAAAATGATCCTTAAGAGTTAAAAAAATAGCTTTTCAGACAAACAAAAGCGAGAAGAATACATTGCCACTAGACCAGCTTTACAAAATATTAATGGATATCTTCAAGCTGAAACGAAATGGCAGTAGTTACTAATAAGAAAACATATGAAAGTATGAAACGCATTGGTCAAGGTAAATATATTTTAAATTCAAAATACCCTACTGTTGTAATAGCAGTGGATAAACCACTTATAATTTTAGTATGAAGATTAAAAGACCAAAGGATGAGATGGCTGGATGGCATCACTGACTCAATGGACGTGAGTCTGAGTGAACTCCGGGAGTTGGTGATGGACAGGGAGGCCTGGCGTGCTGCGATTCATGGGGTCGCAAAGAGTCGGACACGACTGAGCGACTGAACTGAACTGAACTAAAGCATATTTTTAAAAACTGATACAAACCAATAGCAAAAAATAAAAATAAAAAACAATTTAAAAATGGGCAAAGGACCTGAAGAGATTTTTTTTTTCCAAAGAAGACATACAACAGGTCAACAGGAACATGAAATCATTTCAACATCACTAATCATTAGGGAACCACAAATCACAACCTGAATAAAATATCACATCTAAAAGACTAGAGATAAAAATGCTGGAGAAGATGTGGAGAAAAGAGATCACTGGTGCACTATTGGTGGGAAGTTAAACTGGGCAGCCACAACTAAAAATAGTACGGAGGTTCCTTGAGAATTTAAAAACAGACCTATTACCAGCAGTCCTACTCCTGGGTATATATGCAAAGGAAATGAAATGTTCTCAAAGAGGTATCTGTACTCCCATGTTCATAGCAGCATTGTTTATGATAGCAAAGAAATGGAAACAACCTAGGTGTTCATTGACAGATAAGTAGAGAAAATGTTATATATATATAACATTTTATATATATATATATATATATAGTTGCTGTTCAATGACCCAGCTGTGTTTGACTCTTTGCAATCCCATGGGCTGCAGCACGCCAGGTCTCCCTGTCCCTCACCATCTCCTTGAGTTTGCCTAAATTCATGTACATGGCATCAGTGATGCCGTCCAGCCAGCTCATGCTTATATATATATGTGTGTGTGTATATATATATATATAATATGTATATATTATACATATTATGTATAATATATACATATATACTTAGACTTAAAAGAGAAGGAAACCTTGTCATTGGTAAGGGCATGGGTGAATGTGGAAGGTATTATGCCAAACTAAATTAGCAAGACAGAGAAAAACAGATATGGCATGGTATCATTTATTTGTGGAATCTAAAAAAACTTTTTTAAAAGTCAAACTTATAGAAACAGAGAGTGCAAATGTGGTTTCGAGAGTAGGAATGGCGGGGGGAATAGGAAGAGTTTGTTAAAAAGGTAAAATCTTTTAGTGAAAGATGAATAAAGTCTGAGGATATGATATATAACATGGTGGCTACAACTGATAACCCTATATTGTATAATTGAAATTTGCTAAGAGAAATGTTCTCACACACAAAAATAGAAAATATGTGAAGTGATGAAAGCATTAATTAACTCAATGGTAGAAATTTTATACATATATATAATTATGATATATATATGTAGAGAGAGAGAGTATCACATTGCACACTTTAAATATCTTACAATTTTATCTTTCAAGTATTCCCCAATAAAGCTGAGAATAAAACTTATTTCTCAGCTCCTCTACTGTTTGCATGATTTGCAGTTGCTAATATTATGGTCTTGCTCAGGGTACATGTGTCTCTACATAAACCCTGAGTTAGGGTCCCTATGTTGGTGATGAGTTTAAGTGGGTTCCTGTCTTTGTGTATGTGCTACAGGGCATTCACCATTCTCTGGGCATTAGCAAGTGAAAAAAATGCCTTCCTTATTTTTATGTGGCTGAAAAATGGACCTAGAATTAAATTCAAACAAAGCTTGGTTCCCTGGGCTCTGGATATCTACTTACTGCTCTCATGAAATTCTTTGAGTTCTCAAAATCATGGATTGGCTCAGCAGGACTGAAATTTTGGTAGTCTTCAATTGTGAGGTCTCCAAAACACACATTTTAGTATATTGTTATTCAGAGATAGCTTGATTTTGTTGATTGGTGGATATAAATGTGTTTATGTATATTCATACATGTGTGTGTGTGTGTCACTCAGTCCTATCTGACTCTTTGCTATCCCATGGACTGTAACCTGTCAGGTTCCTCTGTCCATGGAATTCCCCAGGCAAGGATACGGGAGTGGATTGCCATATGCTTCTGCAGGGTATCTTCTCTACCAGGAGAGCAAACCCCGGTCTCCTGCACTTCAGGCAGATTCTTTACTGTCTGAGCCACTGGGAAATCCTACATAACACAAATATTTGCTCAATTCATTGAATTGTTTTGCTTATTCTGTTTTTATTAATTATTTTATAATCTTTATAATAATGCTATGAAATAAGTAATTATGTTCTCACATTAGAAATGAGAAAACTGCTCATTCTATTTCATACTCAGATATGCTATAGAATGCAGTGTCACACCCATGCTTCTACTGGGCTTGTTGAAATCATATTTCTCCAAGATAGTTTGGATTGAACTACGCTGGCCAGAACAGCATTTATTTCTCCTCATTATCACTGGCATCTTTTAGGACAAGAACTCAATGATTATATATATTGCATAAACTAATGGATAATTATGTTTTCTTAAACAGAAGCACATAAAAAAAGCAAACAAAATCAATGACCCTTTAAATCCTACAATTAGAACCAGTAAAACAAGCTAGGAAATCTATACCAGATTAGTTTCCTTTGATTCCCCAAATATAACCCCCCATAGTAAAATTCTTCACCATGGCTCCCATGAGCTAATAATCTATGGGCTAAAATTCCTTCATCTTCTACAGAAACCTGCTCCTGAGGGCACCCCAAGATAGCTAGGCCTCTTACGAGGTAAGTTCTCCTTTCAAATGCAAATAAGAACACGAGCAAACAAATAAACACCAGTTCCTAAAGCATCAATTTGTGTTTTTTTTTTTTTTTTTATTTTATTTTTAAACTTTACATAATTGTATTAGTTTTGACAAATATCAAAATGAATCCACCACAGGTCTCTGGTTTCTATCCTGAGTCTGTAAGATCCCTTGGAGAAGCGAATGGATACCCACTGCAGTAATCTTGCCTGGAGGGTTCCATGGACAGAGGAGTGTGCCAGGCTACAGTCTACAGGGTTGCAAAGAGTTGGACACGACTGAGTGACTAACAGGTTCCTTGGAACACATTGATATCTGCTTTAAATACTTGCAGAGTAAGTAGACATTCATTAATATTTTAAAAGCTGTAAGGCTAAATAAATGAATTACTGGGAAGTGAACTGAGGTAAATCTTGTGTTGCGTATTTTTTTAGCTTGCATTTTACTTTAAAAAGCTGAAGATGTGCTATTTTTATATGTGAACACATTAATCCTTCCTAAGAAATGAGCAATATGCATAATGACCAAACAATCCACAAAAATTGGAGAATCTAGTTTTCAAACAAATGTATTGACCTTAAGAACAATATATTCAAAGAGAAACAGAGTTGTTTCTCAGACTCTTGGCAACAATCTGCTAACATTTTAGCCCATTCCAATGAAAAAAGATGGTGCAGCAATATAAAAACAACAGCTCCATTAAAGTTAAATAGTTCTGAGCTTTACATTCCTACAATAATAATGTTGGCCTTTTGCCTCTGTTATAGCAAAGGTATTAAATATTCATGCTGATATTTATTTTCTAAATGTAAAATGGAATTAGGATAACAAATAAAGTCTACCATCTGATGATAACATTGGATATATATTATATTTTTTGTTTCATAGGCTTTTACATGTTTGATTCAAGGTAGCTTACTGAATAATGCATAAACATCTTTAAAAATGTATTTCAATAGTTGAGGTTATAGTTGTTTGTCAGGTTCTCATCTTGAACCGAAAGTGTGATGATTTCCTTACTGTATAGAACAAAGCTATAAAGAAACCTTTAAAATCTAATCAGTGTTGAGTCAAAACATTTTCGTGATAGAGACCCTCTATCAGTGAGCTCATTTTTTTTTTTTTAAAGAAACCATGATATTGTCTACAAATGTTTGATTTCCTGAAGCATCTTCTTAGGAGAGCTTTTGCTTTTTGTTTGTTTGTTGTTTGCAAATAATCTAGAAATAATCTAAAGTTCTAAGAAATAGAGATATTTATAAAATTTAAAATAACAAAATAATATAAAGCTATGGAAGACAACATATCTATTTGCAATCACTCTGCTGTTTTGGAGGGATAATTTTTATCTTTCTGTTCATCATAAGCTAGTGGTACCTATATTTATACTTTACTTTGAAGCTAAACAGATACTGAAGATTTAGCCTTTTTGCATAGGACTTTCTAAGTAGTAACTGTACGTACTATGGACATATTACACTGCCACATTTTGGGTTCTGATTCTCAGTTCTAAAGGTTCAGAAACAATTGTATAAACCTATCTTGTGATTTTTAATATTTGGTGGCAAACCACCTTTAATTAAATAAACTCATTAAAAAACTATTGATAATATAAAATTCCATTTTATTAATTTTCACTGAGAAATATAACCACAAATTAGACTCAGGATGAACTACATAATCGACGAGTGTGTTAGTCTCTTAGTTGTGTCTGATTCTTTGTGACCCCATGGACTGTGGCCCGCCAGGCTCCTCTGTCCATGGAACTCGCCAGGCAAGAATACTGGAATGGGTTGCCATTCCCTTCTCCAGGGAAGCTTCTCAACCCAAGGATTGAACCCGACTCCCCTGCACAGCAGGCAAATTCTTTACCATTTGAGCTACCAGGGAAGCCCAAGTGCAAAATGAAAATGCAGAGCCTTTTTTCAAAATAATGAAGAACTTCAAGGCAGCCACAGTACAGCATCAGGGCCCACCTAAAAGTGAGGGCCTTGCATAACTGCATAGGTCACAAGCCCGTGAAGCTGACCCTGATTAAACTCATATATCTACCAAAGATTGCTTATGAGTATAGAGTTAGAGAAAGGGATCTGGTCATACACCTGTATTCCTGAGAATGCTGGTTAAATTTCTCTTTCAACTGTAACAAAGTATGTGGGAACACGTTAGCACTCCCTGCTGTCTTTCCTTCCTTATTTAGTTCATTTCTCTTTTGTAAGAGGAAGGCAGGTGGCTTTCTCCATTATGTTACAATCCTGTTGTACTGCTAGCAGGTTTTCAGGGAAATGCCCTGTCTTCTTCACGGGATTCAGTACATCACCTAATCTCATCAGATACACTTTTGCTGGGTTAGTAGTTTGCTGGGTTTTAGTAGTTTCCATTTCAGAGGATGGCCTTTCTCAGTCCAATTCACTAGACTCTGAAGAAACTTATAACTATCATTTCTGCACTGAGTAGGCTTCATTCATTCATTCAACACAGCTTTACTGAGTACCTGTCATATATGTATTAGATGCTCTATTATTTAGCACATATTTTTCAATATATGTTGAAAAAATATATGCATTCAACATGCTATTTAGTGTATGTTATTTTGAGAATTCAACCTGGATATTTGTCTGTTATACCAGGCATATATTTTAATCAAGACATGTTTGTTCACATTAGCAAAATCCAGCTCAAACTGTGCTAAAAATAGATATAGAGTAGTTTCAAGTGGCTGCATGTTTCAGAAATTCAAAACATGTCATCAGAACATCTTTCTTTGTCTCTTACTTCTTCTCTTCCTTCTCTCCTCTTTCTCTCCCTTTCTGTCTGCTGTCCCATTTCCTATGAGTTGGTGTTATTGTCAAGCAGGATCCCTCCATGTGGTTGCAAAAATAGACTCAAGTACCTCCAGGTTTGCGTGTCAGAAAGAGAGAGCATCTCCTTTGTTTGACCATCCAAAATGATTATGTTGAAGGACTGATTGGCCTCACTCAGGTCACATACCTACCCTAAACCAATAACTATGCCCTTGGTCTGGAATATGGTTATTAGTCAGTCGTCCATGGGATTATGATTGACAGTTCCACTGGGAGGTGAAGGGGCAATTTACAAAAGGAAAAGGGAAGGGATTTGTTATCAAAAAAAGAAGAAGAAATTCAGTACAGATGGAAACAGTAAATGTCTCCACCAGCATGACACAACAGAAGCCTATAATTAAACGTAAAGAGAGGTTAAGTTTTGAAGTCTGAGGAAAGGTAGTATGTGCCACTAAATCTGTTGTCTTTAGGAATGTGGTTAGATCACTGTAGCCAGAAGAGCTAATCATTTTGATTCTCAAGGAAAAACATGAAGCAAAAAGACCTACTTGTTCCAGGTTTCTCAGAGGAAACTCTAAAATGTTGACAATTCAGAAGAATCAAGGCATCAGTTTTGTCCAGTATCGTTGCATATATAAAGAGATGCTATTTAATGTTTTGACCTTGGTCAAAGTGTTTACCCTTTAGGACCTAGAGTTCCCGGTCTCTTAAGTGAGATGAGTACTCCTATTATACAGCCAGCTGTCAAAAATAAAAGATGTTGGAGGCCAGCAATCCCAGAGTTACAGTTATGTCTTGGACACTGATACTTCCAAGAGTTGCATTAATTCTTATGTGCCTCTTAGGACACCTTCTACCTTCTCAAAGGGACCAGGCTTTCCACTTCTGACTCCCTATGAGGAATCCCCAAAACCATTTACACAGTCCCATACCTATTATATCTAACATTCTATAGACTTGATATTTCAAAGTACTTTTACATTCTTAAATTTTACTCTCCCAATATATAATAGTATTATTATATAAAGCTTTGTGAGTTGGCCAGAGATAAACGGCTCCTTAATGAACTTGTAACAGGCATTAGGATAGTCAATCTTGTCATAATTCCACTTCTGCTTCACTTCATGAAACATAACATCATAGAACAACCACAGAGCTAGCTACTGTGCTCCACAGAAAAAGATGTGGCCCTTCACCCTCAAGTACCACCCCTCCACCCACACCCACTCTCCAGGAGTGTGACAGTGCACTCTGACCCATATGACAACTCACTGGAAAAATGTTGTTCTTCTGTATATTCTTTATCAGTGGGGGCGATGGGACCCTCAAGCTTGTCTCCAAAGCTCCTCACTTGCATCAGAGGTCACTTCTGACAAGCATGATGACAGCTGATGATTACTCCAGCCAAGCAGAGAATTGAGGCCACTCTTTCTTCTGCAGCTTTGCTGGGCTGCTGAAGCAGGTTTATGAGACAGCAGACTCTGTGGGTAATTATAATTTTAAGGAAATGTTATAATCAAGGGAACCCTGAGATCAGTGAATCACTGAATCACCAGGAAATACAAAGACAACAAAAACAAAATCAACTCTACAAAAACTTGTGTTCACTTTAGTGTTGCCTAAATATGATCTTAGTGTGGATTCTCAGCCAAGGATGTTCCCCAAGATGTGGACATCTGAATCGAAGGGATGATAATGATGTCAACTGACGATAAGTGTTGCTTGGGGAACTAACAGATAGCAGCAGGTCCTCCGTGGATAACAAAGACATTCTCAGAACATGGATTTGGTTCTTTGGCCCATTTTTTGATTGGGTCATTTATTTTTCTGGAGTTGAGCTGTAGGAGTTGCTTGTATATTTTTGAGATTAGTTGTATGGCTAACAAACACATGAAAAGATGCTCAACATCACTCATTATCAGAGAAATGCAAATCAAAACCACTAAGAGGTACCATTTCACACCAGTCAGAATGGCTGCAATCCAAAAGTCTACAAGCAATAAATGCTGGAGAGGGTGTGGAGAAAAGGGAACCCTCTTACACTGTTGGTGGGAATGCAAACTAGTACAGCCACTATGGAGAACAGTGTGGAGATTCCTTAAAAAACTGGAAATAGAACTGCCTTGTGATTCAGCGATCCCACTGCTGGGCATGCACACTGAGGAAACCAGAAGGGAAAGAGACACGTGTACCCCAATGTTCATCGCAGCACTGTCTATAATAGCCAGGACATGGAAGCAACCTAGATGTCCATCAGCAGATGAATGGATAAGAAAGCAGTGGTACATATACACAATGGAGTATTACTCAGCCATTAAAAAGAAAACATTTGACTCAGTTCTAATGAGGTGGATGAAACTGGAGCCTATTATACAGAGTGAAGTAAGCCAGAAAGAAAAACACCAATACAGTATACTAATGCATATATATGGAATTTAGAAAGATGCTAACAATAACCCTGTGTACGATACAGCAAAAGAGACACTGATGTATAGAACAGTTTTATGGACTCTATGGGAGAGGGAGAGGGTGGGAAAATTTGGGAGAATGGCATTGAAACATGTATAATATCATGTATGAAACGAGTCACCAGTCCAGGTTCGATGCATGATACTGGATGCTTGGGGCTGGTGCACTGGGACGACCCAGAGGGATGGTATGGGGAGGGAGGAGGGAGGAGGGTTCAGGATGGGGAACACATGTATACCTGTGGCGGATTCATTTTGATATTTGGCAAAACTAATACAATTTGTAAAGTTTAAAAATAAAATTAAAAAAAATATTACTTCAGTGGATATGTATATAAGCTAAACTGTCATGGGAATAAAATTAATATTACCATTTAAAAAAAAAAGAACATGGATTTGTCACAGGCGTGACACCAAGGTAAAAGAAGAGGGAGAGTAATTGTATGGCATGTCATTTCTTTTTCTGTTTTTTTTACTTCAGGTGGAGGCGGGGAAGAGAGGACAGTTAAATAAATAATACACACTTCCAGGAACCAACTAAGGAAAACTAAAAATAGACAGCTCCCTAAATAGAGTGTAAAGGCAGTCTGCAGTGTGGGATTCTGAAGACCACATCTCCTGGGGAATCTTGCAGTGCTCTAAGAAGTCTTTGTTTTCTCCCTTAATGGATCCTGTCAGCACTTTAATATCCTTAGATATCTCCAATGGCACCAACGCCCCTGAAAGACCCATTGGCAGGTGTCCATGGGACAATCCTGTTTTCAGAATGGCCTGGTTCTTCCTGTGGCTTGCTCCTCACAGCCCCCTGAGACCAACAGGGATATTGTTCTCACCACTCCCAAAAAGGGAATGGCCATAATTCCATTTCAGACTTTTTTTTTTTTTGGCCTCAAGCTGCTGAAACTTGGTCAACACAGTCCAAAATAAATTTATAACATTTCATGAAAATAATTTTGTTTGTGTTAAGTAATGACGACAGAAATAGCACAGTACCTAATCCTGGCTTCAGGCTTAATTAAATCCGTTTTAAAAATTCTTTTACTACTTCCTTATGCTCACCAACACATTTGAAAAAAAGTTTTCAGACTTGTCAAACCTGAAAATGCTCCAGTCAATCCTTTCTACTCTGCAAGATCAGACACTGGCTTCCATTATTTTTTTTTTTTTTTTTTCCTCTTTCCTTACTCATTCAAAGCTGCCTTAAGGCAAAATCATGAAGTCTGTGGCATTTGCCTGCAGGGCTCCTTTCTTCAACTTTCATCACTTTTTCTCTACTCTTTTAAGAGCCCTTGGCTTCCTTTCCTTCCAGAGTCAAGTGTTCTTGAACTTTCTGGCCTCTTCAGCAGTGAGAAGCCCTTTATTAACCTACAGCCCGGTTAGCTGCTGCAGGAGCCCTGAAGGGGCAGGAACTGGAGAAAAAGCATAAAAGGAAACCAGACACAAGCTGTGAAACTCTGGACATCTCAGTGGTTCTGAATTTCACTTTTTCCATCTGTAAAATGGAAGAACACTTGCTTCAGAATTCTCCCTCATACCTGGAGCCCACCACACGCAGTCCCTCCCAGTTCATCCTCACCTCTTTGCCTCACCAGTTCTATTCTAGGCTAGTCTTCCCTTTTTCTCCATCAAGTCTCAGCCAAAAGTTTACTTCTGGGGAGATCTTCCCGGACCAGCATTCCTAAGAAGCCACTCCTCTCCCCACTGTAAACACCCTTTTATTTAACTACCACAATTTGGGAGTTCCCTATGTCATTATATCACTTTCCTTCTCTCTCCTTGTAGGTGTGTGGGAGTCCTGTCTCTCCAATAGACTGTAGCTCCATTCATGAGAACAGGAACTATTTCTAGACCTTTCATCATCACTGCTCAGATTCTAGCATAGCACAGAGTATTTAGCACCTAAAGTCTAATAAACATGTTGTTTGCCTCTCATCAGCCTATATGGAAATGTTTCATTGAGCTACACAGGTTGTGATCCAACTTCCTGTCCCTTTCCTAGTGGATAAGAGAAGATGAAGTTTCCTCAGTTCTGGCCAGCCAGATGGTGGAGTAGAAGGACATATGCTTATCTTCTTCTGGGAGTCTCCAGCAGAGGCATGGGCCAACAGTGGCCTGCTGTGGGGTCAGGGGCACTGGCAGTCCTGGGAGGTGTAGCATGTTGGCATAAGTCATCTTGAAAGAGGTTGCCATTAGCCTTACCATAGATCCCATAGCCCTACCATAGATACACAGAAATTAATTATTAAGATCTTCTAAATTAGAAAAAAATAAACAGAGTCTATTTATTCAGTGTGTGCTATAGCTGGGGAGTCAGCCACCATCCATTGTGTCTGGCAAAGACGCAGAGGTTTTGAGGGGAGTGGGAAAGTTTAATAGTGAAAAAAAGAAAAGATTTCAATATGTTCTGATTGGAGGTTGTTGGTATGGGGCAGCTAGACATAGGCTATCTAAAAGCAGGGCATACATGGCATTGGTTTGGGAGGCACATTTGGCTTCCTTGTGCTAGTCCTGAATTATTAGTGACAAAAAAAGAGAAGCTGGCATTCATTGACCAAGTCCTGATGCTCTGGGCTGATTTCAGAAGATGTAAGTCATATTTAGATGTTAAGCATGATCTGGTCATTGTGTGTCTGTATGTCTTTCATGGGATTCTTTCCTTTTTCTTCCCATATTCCTACACACCCTATACTGTAAAACAAAGTATGGAGGAAATATATAAATTAGCTCAAAATAAGCTGTTAATTTAAGACAGTATATTGAGGCAGATGCATTTCAAAGAGAATTGGCATTTATTAGAGCAATCAAGGATGAATAAGAAATGATAAAGATCACTGTGGGGGTGATATTTGGGTGCAAAGTATTGTATTGGTTATTCCATTCAAATTACACTATAGGAACAGCTCAGATTAGTTTTTCTCTTTAAAATATATGAATAATAAAAGGTCAAAACTTTCAAAAATATTAAACTAATTTAAAGGAGATGAAAAAAGAAACTTGATGCTTATGTGCTGATGCCTGGACACACCGGGTACTTTTGAGACTCTGCAGTGCCTCCATCCGGGTTGCTTCACCTTTATTCTCCTTTATCTGAGGCTCTGACCTTCAAGACAAACTCTAAGAGTCTCCCTCCTCTGTGCAGTTATTGCCAACAATAGGCTCACAGCTCTTCAGCTGTCTAAATTCCTAAATCTCTTATCTGTGTCACTCAAAACTTAATGGCATTTTTCAGTGGGCTACTTTTTATGTTCATATTCTTTCTTATCAACTAAACTGTGAAGTTTCTGTGAATTTTTGTATCCACCACAGCAACTATAACATATGCACACTCAACTCATTTAACTGTATAAATGCCTTTGTTCTCCATCGATAACAACAGGAAAGACATGTATACACCACTATATTTAAAATGGATAACCAAGTTCCTACTGTATGGCACAAGGCATTCTGCTCAATGTTATGTGGCAGCCTGGATAGGGGGAGTTTGAGAAAGAATGGATACATGTATATATGGCTGAGTCCTTTTGTTCTCCACCTGAAACAATCACAGCATTGTTAATCAGCTAAACTCCTATATAAAATACAAAGTTAAAAAGGGACATTGATAGATTAAATTAAAATTCAAAGGAAAAAATTTGAGTTTATTTTACTCTCTATATATGGGTATAATTCAAATGGTATTTAGTGACATGGCTGTGGGTCAGGCCATGTGGTTCAGACCCAGGCTTAATTGTATCATAAACATACATTTTCAGGTATATTTTAAAAATATCTTTAAACTTTGGGTTCCTCCTTTATAAAATAGGATGAGAATACATGCCCTATACAGAACATATTATATATAAGTATTGGGGAACCAGTAAGTGATCTATAAACATTAGTCTCCTTATGTTATTTTAAAATTAACTAAAATTATATATTAAAATTTGTTAGGAAGGATCTGTTTGCAAAAAAAGTTGTATTTCTAAAAGCTGGGTTTTTATGAATGTTTGGCTTGTTTTTGAAGATGTGTTAATTGAAACAAAGATTTAATATATATGTAGAACATATATTAGCAATATAATTATTTACTAGAGTTGACTGCCAAACTAGAAGAGTCATGGTCCAATAAAAATGTAGAGAGGTAGATAGATATAGATAAAAGAAATGTATATGTGTGCGTTCCATTGTGCTGTGCTAAGTCCCTTCAGTCATGTCTGACTCTTTGTGACCCTATGGATGGTAACCGACCAGGCTCACTGTCCATGAGATTCTCCAGGCATGAATACTGAAGGGGGTTGCCATGCCCTCCTCCAGGGGATCTTCCCGACCCAAGGATCAAACCCAAATTTCTTTTGTCTCCCGAATTGGCAGATGGGTTCTTTACCACTAGCGCCACCTGGGAAGCCAGTGTATCCCATAAGTACACATCAAAACTTCATTGATGGTGGAGGGGTATCCTTTTCTTTTATGAGCCTCTCAGGCAAAATAACTCACCCACTGCTCAGATGTTAGTTTAGTAAAATAATAGGGATCACTAAAATGTGGTTTAAAGAGCCCTGAACTTGGGATCAAAACTCAAGATCCAAGATTTACCATTTTCTGACTGTGTAACTATGGATAAACCACATATATTCATTCCACTTTTTACCTCATTTGTAAAATGGGGGCAATGACACAATTGAAAAATAATAAAACACAAATGTGACAAGACACCTGTTTCTGTGATTGATGTGCTTATAGCAGACCAATATACACACAGAATAATTGGAAAAGTCAGATAGAATATATGTAAATATAATCTGTGGGAAAATATTGGAAAATTGCTTAGGCAGCCAGAATTTGATGGAGAAGAATCCCAGGAAAAAAATGACAATCATTAAAACAAGCTCAATTTATACATGCTTCATTTTTAGAGCATTTGTTAATTTGTGATATTAGTAAGAGACTGTGGAAGATAACTGCTAAAAACAGATGGGCCAACAGAACCTTTGAAAGTATCATAGGGCTGGAAGACAAAAACTAGAGTCCAGGTCAATGAGGCATCAAGGGTTTTTAGGGACTAACAGAATGGAAAATAAACAGGCACGGGAAGCAAGCCTGATACCCTGTACTCCCGGTAAGACACGTGCCAATTCCTTATTAAACAGTGTTAGAGGTTAAAAATCTACTAAAAGCAACTGAAAAGGAGAAGAGAGTTTTTGGCAATCTCACTGGTAAACAAAATTGGAATTCAGACTGCCAGGAAAAGAGATCCCAGAAAACACAGTCTTTGAATGGGGAAACTTGGCAAGCTTCATTCCAGGAATTGGAGGTGAAAAGTAGACCAAGATTTAAAAAGATTGCAAAATAGTGTTGGGTCACATCAGTTCCTGATTGAATTGATGTGAACTCCCCCTATTCAGCTTCAGGATAGGGTGAATCCTCACTGCAGGGAAAACGTCATCTAAAAATCTATCTTATTTGACATTGACACAGCAGAGTATTCATTCAGAGCTACTATACATAACAATGAACCGCATCCCCAAATCAAGAAACAGCAGAGTTGTAAGTGAACTGGATGCTAGAGTTTCTAGGCACAGACCACAAATTGATTTAAATTAACAGCTTCAAAGAAAACACAGCAAAATGAAAGTTAGAGATTAGAGACTTGTGTCCAATATTCCATCAAGAAAGTCCAGGCCTACCGAGAGATAGGCTAATCAGACTAAAACCAAGGGAGAAAGGACAAGGGAAACAGGCACAAGTGATGCAGCTCTTATAGTTAACAGATAAGAACAATAAATAACTATTAATATTTTTAAGAAAATTGAAAAAAGATGAAAAAATAGATAAAAAAATTTCAGCACAGCAATTGCATAAAAAAGCATATTTGATATTTCATATGAGATTATCTTCTCTAGAATGGGGTCATACTTTCCTCCGTTGTCGTTCAGTTGCTCAGTCATGTCAGACTCTTTGTGACCCCATCACCACAGCACACTAGACCTTCTAGTCCTTCACTATCTCCCTCCTCTACCAGTCATAAAACGTGGGGCTTATCACTTACTGCCAATAAGTATATAGAGTTGAGGCCATTTTTGTGAAGTTAAGTCTTTGTATATCCCTGGTTCTCTGCTATTGTTGAACATAGCCCTTAAGATCATTTGACTGAGACCAGGGAACTCCCACTGCTGAGTTTTCCAAATTTGCTGGCATATTGAGTACAGCACTTTAATAGCATCATCTTTTAGAATTTGAAATAGCTCAAATGAAATTCCATCACTCCACTACCTTTGTTCATAGTGATGCTTCTTAAGGCCCACTTCTTTGTATTCCAGGATGTCTGGCTCTAGGTGAGTAATCACACAATCATGGTTATCTGGGTCATGAAGATCTTTTTTGTACAGTTCTGTGTATTCTTGCCACCTCTTCTTAATATCTTCTGCTTCTGTTAGGTCCATTCCACTGCTGTCCTTTATTGTCTGTTGGATGATCCATTGGATGATCCATTGGATCATTGAAAAAGCAAGAGAGTTCCAAAAAACATCTACATCTGTTTTATTGACTATGCCAAGGCCTTGGACTATGTGGATCACAACAAACTGTGGGAATACCAGACCACCTGACCTGCCTCATGAGAAATCTGTGTGCAGGTCAGGAAGCAACAGCTAGAACTGGACATGGAACAACATACTAGTTCTAAATTGGGAAAGGAGTACGTCAAGGCTGTATACTGTTATCCTGCTATTTAAATTATTTACAGAGTACATCATGAAAAATGCTGGGAAGGATAAAGCAGAAGCTGGAATCCAAGATTGCCGGGAGAAATATCAATAACCTCAGATATGCAGATGACACCACCTTTATGGCAGAAAGTGAAGAAGAACTAAAGAGCCTCTTGATGAATGTAAAAAAGGAGAGTGAAAAAGTTGGCTTAAAACTCAACATTCAGAAAACGAAGATCATGGCATCTGGTCCCATCACTTTATGGCCAAATAGATGGGGAAACAATGGAAAAAGTGACTTTATTTTTTGGAGCTCCAAAATCACTGAAGATGGTGACTGCAGCCATGAATTTAAAAGACGCTTGCTCCTTGGAAGAAAAGTTATGACCAACCTAGACAGCATAAGAAGCAGAGACATTACTTTGACAACAAAGGTACGTCTAGTCAAAGCTGTGGTTTTTCCAGTAGTTGTGTGTGTATGTGAGAGTTGGACTATAAGGAAAACTGAGCACCGAAGAATTGATGCTTTTGAACCATGGTGTTGGAGAAGACTCTTGAGAGGCCCTTGGACTGCAAGGAGATCCAACCAGTCCATCCTAAAGGAAATCAGTCTTAATCATTTGAAAGAACTGATTCTGAAGCTGAAACTCCAATACTTTGGCCACCTGATGCAAAAAACTGACTCATTTGAAAAGACCCTAATGCTGGGAAAGATTGAAGTTGGGAGGAGAAGGGGATAACAGAGGATGAGATGGTTGGATGGCATCACCGACTCTATGGACATAAATTAGAGCAGTCTCCTGGAGTTGGTAATAGACAGGGTAGCCTGGCAGTCCATGGGGTTGCAAAGAATCAGACACAACTGAGCGACTGAACTGAACTGAACTGAACAGGGCATTCCCAAGGGCTCAGTGCCTGGGGTGGGGTGGGGTGGTCACATTCTAACCTTAGTCTACTCAACTGTATGGGATTGAGAAGCATTTTGCTTTACTTTTCAGATGGTTCCAATTTAGTTTTTTCATCTCTCATCTCACACAGCTTCAGAATTCAGCCAATGTGTTGAAGGAAAACATGGCTATATATTAGAGGCTCTTAAGGTCTCCATTTTTATCTTTCGAGCTTTATAAAACTACAAAGAATTCTGCTTGTTTGCCATTTCCCAGTTCTCTTCCCAGGACAGATCCTGGACTCTCAGACTGTTGCCCACACCAAGAATTTGCAAATTCCCCAGGAACAAAAGCAGTTACACATTATAAACTCACATTTCCTCACTTCTCTCTCTGGAATCTTGACTCTTCTGGTTCCTGTTGTTTCATCAGCTCTTTGATGCCTTTAAATAAATAATGTTTTATTTTATGTAGGCTTTGGGCTAATTTCAACAGAAGCAATTGTGTTCCTTCAGCTACTCCTTCCTGCTTGATAAGAGGAAGTACCAAATATTGGCAAGAAAGCCAAGCAACTGTGAGTTTTATGCATTGCAACTGAGTTTAAATTGGTACAACCATTTTGGAAAACTGGCATTAATATGTATATCTAATGACATAGCAATTCTACTAGCCTAAGAAAATCATTCATATGTTCACCAAGGAACGTGCACAAAAGCCTCAAAGGGGAAACAACCCAAATATCCATCCACAGCTGAATAGACATAGAAATTGTACTAAATTCATTCAAAAGAACAAAACTGCAACCACATACAACATGATGAATTTCATAATGTTTATTGAGCAAAAAATCTAGATAAAATAATACTTGAAGTAGAAAAAGCATTGCAAACAGCAAAGCACCATGCATATAAGGGATTATTATTGCTGAAAATATACTAAATATAGTATGTTGTTATGCTCTGGGAATTTTATTCCATATAAATTTGACTTGTAAAATTATTTCCAAGTTTGATGAAAATTCATACATGGAGATAAAATATATTGGAAGAGGAAAACAAAAATATACTGGTTTTAAAATAAACTTAGAATCAAGACAGTGCTAACAACAGTACAAATTGCTTTTCACTCCTCTAAACTATGAAAAGCTGCCAATGTGTTTGACATTCCACAGTTTTTATCTCTACTGCTCAAATGCATAGCTTTGGCTTGATATATGTTTCTCAATTTTGTCACTTCTGTTTGAAAGTGTCAAATTCTAATTTGGACTGCTAGATCTTAAATCTGATATTTGTAGAGGTTCAGGAATGTCGTGGGTATATCACATGGCTTGTCTCAATGTTTTGACAATGACGAGTACCTTTTCCAGTGACCAGATGCTCCTGATCTAATTTTGTAGTTAGAACACTGCCATTTCCCCCTGCACAATATTACTTTTCCAAAGGGAATATTTTGAGAAAGTTCTAAGACATAAAGACCTTGACTGAAGTTAAACAATGCCAGTGTTTACCAAGAGAAAAATCTTACTCTAAAGGACTACCTATAGTTGAATAACTCTCATAAATAAAACAAATTATATATGAGGCTGTTTTGTCTCAAAAATATAAATTCTTGAGTTTTGAATGTCAGCATGCTTGGTAAAAGAAACTTGTCTAAACCTCAGTTGGGGGACTATTACACATAAGAAGTTAAATATTTTTGCAGCCAGACCTTGAACTTACTGCTTGACACATCTGGAATATCACTTCTTAGTGCAAAACAGGCTGCTAATGTTTTTAAGGAAAAAAAAAAGTCTTTATGTGGTGACATTTTAAAATCTAGGACTAAAAAAAAAAACCTCTTTATTTTGATGCAATTTCAAACTGACAGAAAATTTGCAAGCATAGTACAAGGAATTTCTATACACCCATATTTACCAATTATTTATAATAAAGTTAACCCCCTTATTTTGCCATGTTCTCTCTCACTTCCTCTCCTCTCTCTCTTTCCAGATATATTTAAAATATTTTTTATTATCAAATAAAAACTGCCATTGGCAGGTAAGTGAGAGGTCTATTGCTCTATAGTTGGGAGATGAGGAATGTGTCTAATAGACGAGGCAGAAAATAACTGAGTAACCACCAGAATTAAAAAAGAAAAAAAAAATAAAGTTAAATAAATAAAAACATTGGGAAAATAAACTTTCGGTTTTTTTGTGGAGGTCTACCTTTCAAATAACACCTGCCTTGTAAGTAATTCCTTCTTACCCACAAATGAGACACAACTGTCCCTCTGAGTAGGCAGGGATAAAATGTCACATCGGGACTTGAGAGAAATAAAAGAACAGAATGACTTCCTGAGTCTATGTTTCAGAACAGAATGAAGAAATGTCATAATGTACATTAGGTGTGAAGCCAGAATATCACTGGAGCAGTTGATCAGCAAGTGTAAGTGGGTGCTTAGCCATCCAAGTCGCAATTCCTGGTGCCACTCAGACATGAGCAAAGATGCTTAGAAGTCCAGGAAACCTGAAGTCAAATTTTAGCATCAACAAAGAGAGAACCATTGACTCAAGCAGTTGTTTGAAAAATTATGCATGAGCTAATACAGTTTCAGAAATCAGAGCCTGTGAGAATTTAAGAAAATCCATCAACACACAAAGTAACACGTTAAAATAAGCATCATGTCTCTTGCTGTCATGGTTTAACTTCACTTGTTTTTGGCTCTTTTTTTTGCTTCTTAATTAGGTGGAGGATATTATTATATATATATATTATATCAGATCAGATCAGATCAGATCAGTCGCTCAGTCGTGTCCAACTTTTTGCGACCCCATGAATTGCAGCATGCCAGGCCTCCCTGTCCCTCACCAACTCCCGGAGTTCACTCAGACTCATGTCTATCGAGTCAGTGATGCCATCCAGCCATCTCATCCTCTGTCGTCCCCTTCTCCTCCTGCCCCCAATCCCTCCCAGCATCACAGTCTTTTCCAATGAGTCAACTCTTCACATGAGGTGGCCAAAGTACTGGAGTTTCAGCTTTAGCATCGATCCTTCCAAAGAACACACAGGACTCATCTCCTTTAGAATGGACTGGTTGGATCTCCTTGCAGTCCAAGGGACTCTTAAGAGTCTTCTCCAACACCACAGTTCAAAAGCATCAATTCTTCGGCCCTCAGCTTTCTTCACAGTCCAACTCTCGCGTCCATATATGACCACTGGAAAAACCATAGCCTTGACTAGACGGACCTTTGTTGGCAAAGTAATGTCTCTGCTTTTCAATATGCTGTCTAGGTTGGTCATAACTTTTCTTCCAAGGAGTGAGCGTCTTTTAATTTCATGGCTGCAGTCACCATCTGCAGTGATTTTGGAGCCCAAAAAATTAAAGTCTGACACTGTTTCCATTGTTTCCCAATCTATTTCCCATGAAGTGATGGGACCAGATGCCATGATCTTATTTTCCTGAATGTTGAGCTTTAAGCCAACTTTTTCACTCTCCTCTTTCACTTTCATCAAGAGGCTTTTGAGTTCCTCTTCACTTTCTGCCACAAGGGTGGTGTCATCTGCATATCTGAGGTTATTGATATTTCTCCCGGCAATCTTGATTCCAGCTTGTGCTTCTTCCAGACCAGCGTTTCTCAGGATGTACTCTGCATAGAAGTTAAATAAGCAGGTGACAATATACAGCCTTGACGTACTCCTTTTCCTATTTGGAACCAGTCTGTTGTTCCATGTCCAGTTCTAACTGTTACTTCCTGACCTGCATATAGGTTTCTCAAGAGGCAGGTCAGGGTGGTCTGGTATTCCCATCTCTTTCCGAATTTTCCCCAGTATATTGTGATCCACACAGTCAAAGGCTTTGGCATAGTCATATATTATTATATATTCTGTATACTGCTATGCAGTAGTGTGAAGTTGCCAACAGGTGAGAAGGAAAAAGGAAGATTGAAGGCAAAAGGAGAAGAGGGTGAGAGAGGATGAGATGGTTAGATAGCATCACCAGCTCATTGGACATGAATTTGAGGAAACTCTGGCAGATAGTGGAGGACAGAAGAGCCTGGCGTGCTATGTCCATGGGGTCTCAAAGAGTCAGATGCAACTCAGCAAGTGAACAACAATGAGAAGGAAAAAACTGAGAGACTAGCAACTGCAGAATAGCTGCAGCTGCAGAAAAGCCTCAGGTGTTAGTAACCATGAAAGCCATGCCCAAAAACTCTGGGGAGCTGGACGCCTAGCTTGAGTGCAGGATGCTGCCCATACAGATCATGAGAATGATGCCAAAGGACATGAGGGTAGAGATGTAACCATCAACTCCTCAACATTTGTTCTGTCAATGGACACCTGCCAGATGTTAGGATCTTCATTTTATCTTCACAACAAACCCACTTGCCAGAATAAATTAATTTCTATTTTATAAATGAGGAAATTAAAGTTACATTCATCATGACTTGCCAATCCCAGGTCTGGTGGGCTCTCCACTGAGTTATGTTTCTTTGTTTGCCATTATAAATGTTTGTTGTAAATTTATTTGAGCATCAGTCAGTTCAGTTGCTCAGTCATGTCCAACTCTTTGTAACCCCATGTACTGCAGCACACCAAGCTTCCCTGTCCATCACCAACTCCTGGAGCTTTCTCAAACTCATGTCCATCGAGTAAGTGATGCCATCCAATCATCTCAGCCTCTGTCATCCCTTTCTCCTCCCACCTTCAGTCTTTCCCAGCATCAGGGTCTTTTCCAATGAGTCAGTTCTATTTTTGCATGGGGGGAATTAAATAAGTTTCAAAAAAAAAATCAAGACAGAAATTGTCTAGGGTTACTCAGTATATTGGTTTTGGCGAGCTGTTGTAACAAGTGAAAGCGTTAGTCACTTGATGTGTCTGACTCTTTGTGACCCCATGGACTGCAGCCCACCAGGCTCCTCTGTCCGTGGGATTTTCTAGGCAATAGTACTGGAATGGGTTGCCATGCCCTCCTACACAGAATCTTCCCGACCCTGGTATCGAACCCACATCTCATTATGTTTCTTGCATTGACAGGCAGGTTCTTTACCACTGCGCCATCTGAGAAGCTGTAACAAAATACCACACTTAAACAACAGAATGGTTTAAACAGCAGAAATTCATGGCATAACAGTTTTGGAGCCTGGAAGTCTGAGATCAAGGTATCAGGAGGAGCAATTCCTTCTGAGTACTGTGAAGGAGGATTCCTTTGTGGCTCAGCTGGTAAAGAATTTGCCTGCAATGCAGATGACCTGAGTTTGATCCTTGGGTTGGGAAGATCCCCTAGAGAAGGGAAAGGGTACCCTCTCCAGTATTCTGGCCTGGAAAATTCCATGAACTGTATGGGTCGCAAAGAGTCGGACACAGCTGAACAACTTTCACTTTCAGTATGAGGGAAGGATCTGGTCCAGGCTTTTTTGGGGGGCTTGTACATGGCTCTCTTTTTCCTGTTTCTTCACATTGTTTTCCTTTTAAGTGTGTTTATATACAAATTTACTTTTCTTTAAGTACACTAGTCATGTTAAATTAGGGGCAGCAACGGACAGAATTGTGTCCCTCCAAAATCCATATGTTGAAGCATCAACTCCATTGTGAATGTATTTTGAGATATGGATTTAAGGTGTTAATTAATGGTAAGTGAGGTCATAAGGGCAGACCTTAATTCAGTAGTACTGGCAGCTTTGTAAGAAAAGAGATATCTTTCTTTAGCCATGTTTGTGAAACAAGAAAAGACCATGTGAAGATACAACAGGAAGGCAGCTGTCTGCAAACCAGAAAGAGCCCTCACCAGAACCTGACCATGCTGACACCTGATCTTGAACTTCCTGCCCCCAGAAATGCGAGAAAATAAATGGCTGTTGTTTAAGTCACCCCGTATGTGGTGTTTTGTTATGGCTGTCCAGCTGCTTATGCTGGGAGTCCATTCTACTTCAGTATGACCTGCTTTTAACTAGTCACCTCTATAAAAACCTTATTTCTAATAAGATCACATTCTGAGATAGTGGGGGTTCAACATATTTGTAATTAAGAGGTACAATTAAGCCCATACACTCAACTTATAAATTTCTGTCAAGACTCAAACCTATGTGGGCTCAGTTGAGAATCCTCACTGTCACCCACTCTGCTATACAGCCCACTGAGTCAAACAGGATCTTAATGTAACAACTATTTATTAAGCATCTGTTGTATACCTCTCTTTCCTCTGTCCCTAAGTTCTTTTGTCTTTCCTGAAGAGGTTTTTCTTTGTTTATCTTCTCTGTTTGTGATAAAATGAGGCCTTTTATTCACTGAGGACATTTTTCTTCTTGTTTTCAATTAAGCAGTGTTTCAGTGAAAATTTACTATGCAGCCATCACAAAAGATGCTTAAGTCATGATCCTTTCACTTTCAAATAAATCTTTAGCAGATCCTTGCTAGTCCCCTGCTTTACACTGGATATTTACATTCCCCTGAAATTCATATATTGAAATTCTACTTCACAGTGGAGCTGGTATTTGGAGGTGGGACCTTTGGAAAGTTATTAGGTTTGGATGAGGTCATGAGGGTGGAGCCCCCATAATGTCCTTATAAGTAGACAAAGAGCTCAGAGTTCTCTCTCCAGCATGTGAGGACAAGGCCAGAAGACAGCCACCTATAAACAAAGAATCAGGCTCTCACCAGACACCTAATCTTGCAACCCTTGCTCTTGGACTTCCCTGTCTCTAGAACTGTGAGATATAAATGTCTGTAGTTCATAGACACCCAGTCTATGGTATTTTGTTATAGCAGACTGAACAGACTAAGACATTCTTTTCCTACCACAGGACCTTTGCAAGTGCTGTCTTCCCTCACCATTGCATTCCTGGTGCCTGCCTCATAGTTGGACCTCTATAAGCATTTGCTGAATATTGCTATTTCAAATGAATTTAAAATGCAGACTTGTAATAGCCTGTGATTACAAGTTTATTTGGTTTAAATGGACCTTGCCAGGCAAACCTACAAATACCCAACAAATAGAATCAACAGACCCCTTGTTCTCTAAGTGAAACTGTCTCTAGACACATTAAAATAGCCTTTCTCTTTTCATAAATACATTCATGACCCCAAAATAATGCAAGTTAAAATAACCCATGGGAAAGGCTTATCTATTTTAAACTACATCTCAAAGAATGGCAGGATAGTACTTGACTACAAAATGTACAAATTTCTGTGGCAAATTAAGTGTTCTGCTGTGGACCTGTGGGTACATATTTAATACAGTTTAAATGAAAGCAATGTGTAACTGACTTGAAATGAAATTAAAATGCTACAGAAGTCATGTTCTCCCACAAATTTTACTGAACTATATCTGTGTCACTCTTATCCCTGCTTCTAATATCCTTTTTCTCAGTCAGCCTTTTACACTGGCCCAAAAGACAACTTCATAAACACAGAGCTGACTTTGTCACTCTTCTGCTTCAAAATGATGGAACCTGCTGCCAACAGAATATAGCACAAAGGGTTTTTGTTTTTTTTTTTCCAGGTTGTCTTTTTAAACTTTGTCTGATTCATCCCCAAAGCCTGATATTCTTATCCATGGTTCTGTTGAGCTGATATGAACTTTCACTGCACCCTCCTGCTCTGATCCCCTTTGTGCCCTGGGTCATTCATTGCCTGGAATAAATGCCATCCCCTTTTCCAGTCCATCTGTATCAATCCTCTCAAGATCCATTTGAGATGTCACTTTCTCTGTGAAGCCTTCTTTGAACCCACCCTCTAACCCCGTCTCTTATTGGAAGGAGAAACAACCACTGCTTCATCTTCATTCCTCTGGAGACTTGTCTCTTTACATCTCTATCCCACTATTTCCCCACTACTGCATAAGCAACTTCAGGACAGGTGCCATATCTTTTCCCCCATTTTCTGCATCCCATTAGGTGTGAGCAAACAAATTTCCACATAGTAAGTGCTCAGTAAACATGCGTTGGAAGCAGAGAGGAAGGAAAGAAGAGACATCAAGAAGGAGGGTAAGAAGAATGGATACCTTAAGACACTTTCAAGAAAAATCACACTTACCAAACCCTATACAACCATCTATGGGCTTCCCTGGTAGCTCAGCTGGTAAAGACTTCACCTGCAAGGCAGGACACCCTGGTTCAATTCCTGGGTTGGAAAGATCCTCTGGAGAAGGGATTGGCTGCCCATTCCACTATTCTTGGGCTTCCCTGGTGGCTCAGACTATAAAGAATCCGTTTACAATGCAGGAGACCTGGGTTCGATTCCTGGGTTGGGAAGATCCCCTGGAGGAGGGCAAGGCAACCCACTCCAGTATTCTTGCCTGGAGAATCCCATGGACAGAGGAACCTGGCAGGCTATAGTCCATGGGGTCACAAAGAGTCAGATATGACTGAGCAACTAAGCACAGCACGTGAGATGAGCAGGTGAGTTGAGAGTCATTTGCTTTTTCTTCCACAGATGCAGAGGGAGACCAAAGATGGAAAAAGTTAATTTTGATTAGTTATGAAGGAAGAGATAACCAGGTAAACAAGTTTTAAAATTAAAATATGGATTTTCTCAGACCTGTAAATTATTCCACTCAATAGTTGTTCATAACCAAGATTAAATATTCAGGTGGAAAAGAAAAATCCACCCATTCATGAAATGCATCCCCATATCCAAATGTTCAGCATGATGATAGACAAAACATCTAGATGACAGATTGAAATTTTTTATTGGCCATTTATGTGACTTGACACAACTGGTGATGATATGGGTCTGGAGCTGTACATAAAAAATTCTTCATATATCTATCCTGTAGTTTCTACAGTAAGACACTTACCAGGAAAGAGAGAATGCCAGTATAGTTGAGCAAAGAGAAATATAAATGTAATTGCCTTTGAGTAGAAGATATTTAATGTCAATTCTAATTATTGATATAAGGATGTGTTAAGTTTCCACTGGGCACATCTAACAACAAAAGAAGAGTTTTTAGTCCAAAGGCAGACCTAGTTTTCCAATATGGTTAATGCAGAGTAAGAGAGACAAACTTCTTCAAATTGCTTGTATGTCATGTAGTTTTCAGGGATTGGTTGTATGACTCTAAAGAAAAAAGTTTAATAAAGATTCTAGACTATCCTCACCATATATTATTTTTTTCAAAGATGGTATAACATTGTTCCCATCCCATAAGTTTTTCTCACACAGGGACTCAAACTCTTCTTAAAAAGATTTTGGGGGGAGGAGCCAAGATGGCGGAGGAGTAGGATGGGGAGAACACTTTCTCCCCCACAAATTCATCAAAAGAGCATTTAAACGTCGAGTAAATTCCACAAAACAACTTCTGAATGCCGGCAGAGGACATCAGGCACCCAGAAAAGCAACCCAACTCTTCGAAAGGAGGTAGGAAAAAATATAAAAGACAAAAAAAGAGACAAAAGAGGGAGGGACGGAGTTCCTTCCTGGGAAGGGAGTCTTAAAAAGAGAGAAATTTCCAAACACCAGGAAACCTTCTCACTGCCGAATCTGTGCCGAGCTTTGGAAGCACAGAGGGCAACTTAACAGGGAGAAAAAATAAATAAACAATTAAAACTCGCAGATCGCGAGCCCTACGGTAACTCCCCCAGCGGAGAAGCAGCACAGACGCCTGCACATGCCATTGGCAAGCGGGGGCTGGGCAGGGAGGCGCAGCGCGGGCTGCATCGCTTAGAGAAAGAATCTGGCCTGAATACCCTGAGCGCTATCTGAGCGAAATAATTTGGGCTAGCAAACCAGACTGTGGGATATCTACCATGCGAAAAGCCAGCCCTAACCTAAGACACCGCCAGGCCCACGCACTGAACAAAGGACTGAACAGAGATAGCCGGCTGCAGACCTTCCCCCTCCGGTGACAGGCAGCCAGAACCGGAAGGGGGCAATCGCAGCCCCAGAGAGACATTATCTATAAAACTGTAAGCAGGCTTCTTTGCTAACTAAAACTTCTTGGGGGTCTGGACGGTCAACATCTGCCTGAGAAGGTGCGCCGGTTTTACACCCAGATAACCGAGTGGCGGGGAGGTGATAAGTCGCAGCATTGGCGCTCGCCAAACACCTCATCACCTGAGCTGCTCGGACCTGGGAAGAGCACAAAACGCAGGCCCAACTGAGGGTCTGCACCTCTGAGGACTACCCGAGTGCCTGAACCTGAGCGGCTTGGACCTGGGAGGTGCATGCAGCCCAGGGCCGGCCTCGGATTGTTCCCGGCAGAACAACCTAGAGCCCGAGCAGTGTGGACAGGCAGGCTACACGCACTGTGAGCGGGGGCAGACCCAGTGTGGCTGAGGCACTGCGAGCGCACACCAGTGTTATTTGTTTGCAGCATCCCGCCCTACCTCCCCCCAGCGCGACTGAACAAGTGAGCCTAAAAAAAAAAATGTGTCTTCCACCGTCCCCTTTGTGTCAGGGCAGAAATCAGACACTGAAGAGACCAGCAAACAGAAGAAGTTATAACAGAGGGAAACGCCTCGGAGATTAAAACCCTGTGGTTACTATGGACTACATAGGAAGGGGCCTATAGATCTTGAGAAATGTAAGTCGGACCAAGGAACTAGCCAAAAATGAAATGAACCCACAATATTCACAACAAAACCAGAGAAAGTCCTAGATATATATTTACTATTTTTATGATCATTCTTTCTTTTTTTTTTTTAATTTTTTTAAAAAAAATTTTAAGTCCTCTATCGTTCCTTTAATTTTCACTTTTATAACCTACTACTTTGCAAAAAAAAAAAGACCCTATTTTTTTCTTCTTCAGCAAACTTCATACATATATATTTTATAATTTTTTGACCTTGTTTTCTATTTTTTTTTCTTTCTTCTTTTCTTTAACATTGTATATTAGAAATTCCAAACTCTACTCTAGATTTTTAATTTTAGCTTTTTGGTATATGTTATCAATTTTGTACCTATAGTTTTTTTTTTATAATTTCTGTGACTTTTTTTTTTTTCTCTGTTTCTTTCTCTTCTTCTTTTATATAACATTGTATATCTGAAATTCCAAACTCTACTCTAGATTTTTAATTTATGCTTTTTGGTATTTGATATCAATTTTGTACCTGTATTTTCTTTATAATTTTCGCGACCTTGTTTGTTTTTCTTTGTTCGTTTTTTCTCTCTTTCATTTCCTTCTTCTTTTCTTTAACATCGTATTTTTGAAATTCCAAACTCTACTCTAGATTTTTAATTTTTGCTTCTATGTATTTGTTACCAATTTTGTACCTTTAAGAACCCAATCTTCAGGACCCATTTTTCACTAGGGAGTGAGATTACTGGCTTGACTGCTCTCTCTCCCTTTGGACTCTCCTTTTTCTCCACCAGGTCGCCTGTGTCTCCTCCTTAACCCCTCTCTACTCTACCCAACTCTGTGAATTTCTGTGTGTTCCAGATGGTGGAGAACACTTAGGGAACTGATTACTGGCTGGATCTGTCTCCCTCCTTTTCATTCCCCCCTTTTATCCTTCTGGCCACCTCTGTCTCCTTCCTCCTTCTTCTCTTCTCTGTATAACTCCGTGAACATCTCTGAGTGGTCCAGTTGTGGAGTGCACATAAGGAAGTGACTACTGGCTAGCCCACTCTCTCCACTATTGATTCCACCTCATCTCATTTGGGTCACCTCTAACTCCCTCCTCCCTCTCCTCTTCTCCATGTAACCCTGTGAACCTCTCTGAGTGACCCTCACAGTAGAGAAACTTTTCATCTTTAATGTAGATGTTTTATCAATGGTGCTGTATAGAAGGAGAAGTTTTGAAACTACTGTAAAAATAAGACCAATAACTGGAAGCAGGAGGCTTAAGTCCAAACCCTGACTCCAGGGAACTCCTAACTCCAAGGAACATTAATTGACAGGAGCTCATCAAACGCCTCCATACCGACACTGAAACCAAGCACCACACAAGGGCCAACAAGTTCCAGGGCAAGACATACCAAGCAAATTCTCCAGCAACAAAGGAACACAGCCCTGAGCTTCAAGATACAGGCTGCCCAAAGTCACCCCAAAACCATAGACATCTCATAACTCATTACTGGACATTTCATTGCACTCCAGAGAGAAGAAATACAGCTCCATCTGCCAGAACACTGACACAAGTTTCCCTAGCCAAGAAACCTTGACAAGCCACCTGTACAAACCCACACACAGTGAGGAAATGCCACAATAAAGAGAACTCCACAAACTGCCAGAATACAGAAAGGACACCCTAAACTCAGCACTTTAAACAAGATGAAGAGACAGAGGAATACCCAGCAAATAAAGGAACAGGATAAATGCCCACCAAACCAAACAAAAGAGGAAGAGATAGGGAATCTACCTGATAAAGAATTCCGAATAATGATAGTGAAATCGATCCAAAATCTTGAAATTAAAATGGAGTCACAGATAAATAGCCTGGAGACAAGGATTGAGAAGATGCAAGAAAGGTTTAACAAGGACCTAGAAGAAATAAAAAAGAGTCAATATATAATGAATAATGCAATAAATGAAATTAAAAACACTCTGGAGGCAACAAATAGTAGAATAAGAGAGGCAGAAGATAGGATTAGTGAATTAGAAGATAGAATGGGAGAAATAAATGAATCAGAGGATAAAAGAAAAACAAATTAAAAGAAATGAGGACAATCTCAGAGACCTCCAGGACAATATTAAACGCTACAACATTCGAATCATAGGGGTCCCAGAAGAAGACGACAAAGAGAAAGACCATGAGAAAATACTTGAAGAGATAATAGTTGAAAACTTCCCTAAAATGGGGAAGGAAATAATCACCCAAGTCCAAGAAACCCAGAGAGTCCCAAACAGGATAAATCCAAGGCGAAACACCCCAAGACACATATTAATCAAATTAACAAAGATCAAACACAAAGAACAAATATTAAAAGCAGCAAGGGAAAAACAGCAAATAACACACAAGGGAATTCCCATAAGGATAACAGCTGATCTTTCAATAGAAACTCTTCAAGCCAGGAGGGAATGTCAAGACATACTTAAAGTGATGAAAGAAAATAACCTACAGCCCAGATTATTGTACCCAGCAAGGATCTCATTCAAGTATGAAGGAGAAATCAAAAGCTTTTCGGACAAGCAAAAGCTGAGATAATTCTACACCACCAAACCAGCTCCCCAACAAATACTAAAGGATATTCTCTAGACAGGGAACACAAAAATGGTGTATAAATTCGAACCCAAAACAATAAAGTAAATGGCAACGGGCTCATACTTATCAGTAATTACCTTAAACGTAAATGGGTTGAATGCCCCAACCAAAAGACAAAGACTGGCTGAATGGATACAAAAACAAGACCCCTACATTTGTTGTCTACAAGAGACCCACCTCAAAACAGGGGACACATACAGACTGAAAGTGAAGGGCTGGAAAAAGATTTTCCATGCAAATAGGGACCAAAAGAAAGCAGGAGTAGCAATACTTATATCAGATAAAATAGACTTTAAAACAAAGGCTGTGAAAAGAGACAAAGATGGTCACTACATAATGATCAAAGGATCAATCCAAGAAGAAGATAACAATTATAAATATATATGCACCCAACACGGGAGCACCGCAGTATGTAAGACAAATGCTAACAAATATGAAAGGAGACATTAACAATAACACAATAATAGTGGGAGACTTTAATACCCCACTCATACCTATGGATAGATCAACTAAACAGAAAATTAACAAGGAAATACAAACTTTAAACGATACAATAGACCAGTTAAACCTAATTGATATCTATAGGACATTTCATCCCAAAACAATGAATTTCACCTTTTTCTCAAGCGCACATGGAACCTTCTCCCGGATAGATCACATCCTGGGCCATAAATCTAGCCTTGGTAAATTCAAAAAAATAGAAATCATTCCAAGCATCTTTTCTGACCACAATGCAGTAAGATTAGACCTCAACTACAGGAGAAAAACTATGAAAAATTCCAACATACAGAGGCTGAACAACACACTGCTGAATAACCAACAAATCACAGAAGAAATCAAGAAAGAAATCAAAATTTGCATAGAAACGAATGAAAATGAAAACACAACAACCCAAAACCTGTGGGACACGGTAAAAGCAGTCCTAAGGGGAAAGTTCATAGCAATACAGGCACACCTCAAGAAACAAGAAAAAAGTCAAATAAATAACCTAACTCTACACCTAAAGCAACTAGAAAAGGAAGAAATGAAGAACTGCAGGGTTAGTAGAAGGAAAGAAATCTTAAAACTTAGAGCAGAAATAAATGCAAAAGAAATAAAAGAGACCATAGCAGAAATCAACAAAACCAAAAGCTGGTTCTTTGAAAGGATAAATAAAATTGACAAACCATTAGCCAGACTCATCAAGAAACAAAGGGAGAAAAATCAAATCAATAAAATTAGAAACGAAAATGGAGAGATCACAACAGACAACACAGAAATACAAAGGATCATAAGAGACTACTATCAACAATTATATGCCAATAAAATGGACAACGAGGAAGAAATGGACAAATTCTTAGAAAAGTACAACTTTCCAAAACTCGACCAGGAAGAAATAGAAAATCTTAACAGACCCATCACAAGCACGGAAATTGAAACTGTAATCAAAAATCTTCCAGTAAACAAAAGCCCAGGTCCAGATGGCTTCACAGCTGAATTCTACCAAAAATTTAGAGAAGAGCTAACACCTATCCTACTCAAACTCTTCCAGAAAATTTCAGAGGAAGGTAAACTTCCAAACTCATTTTATGAGGCCACCATCACCCTAATACCAAAACCTGACAAAGATCCCACAAAAAAAGAAAACTACAGGCCAATATCACTGATGAACATAGATGCAAAAATCCTTAACAAAATTCTAGCAATCAGAATCCAACAACACATTAAAAAGATCATACACCATGACCAAGTGGGCTTTATCCCAGGGATGCAAGGATTCTTCAATATCCGCAAATAAATCAATGTAATACACCACATTAACAAATTGAAAAATAAAAACCATATGATTATCTCAATAGATGCAGAGAAAGCCTTTGACAAAATTCAACACCCATTTATGATAAAAAACTCTCCAGAAAGCAGGAATAGAAGGAACATACCTCAACATAATAAAAGCTATATATGACAAACCCACAGCAAACATTATCCTCAATGGTGAAAAATTGAAAGCATTTCCTCTAAAGTCAGGAACAAGACAAGGGTGCCCACTTTCACCATTACTATTCAACATAGTTTTGGAAGTTTTGGCCACAGCAATCAGAGCAGAAAAAGAAATAAAGGGAATCCAAATTGGAAAAGAAGAAGTAAAATTCTCATTATTTGCAGATGACATGATCTCTACATAGAAAACCCTAAAGACTCTACTAGAAAATTACTAGAACTAATCAATGACTATAGTAAAGTTGCAGGATATAAAATCAACACACAGAAATCCCTTGCATTCCTATACACTAATAATGAGAAAACAGAAAGAGAAATTAAGGAAACAATTCCATTCACCATTGCAACGGAAAGAATAAAATACTTAGGAATATATCTACCTAAAGAAACTAAAGACCTATATATAGAAAACTATAAAACACTGGTGAAAGAAATCAAAGAGGACACTAATAGAGAAATATACCATGTTCATGGATTGGAAGAATCAATATAGTGAAAATGAGTATACTACCCAAAGCAATTTATAGATTCAATGCAATCCCTATCAAGCTACCAACAGTATTCTTCACAGAGCTAGAACAAATAATTTCACAATTTGTATGGAAATACAAAAAACCAAAGATAGCCAAAGCGATCTTGAGAAAGAAGAATGGAACTGGAGGAATCAACCTGACTGACTTCAGGCTCTACTACAAAGCCACAGTTATCAAGACAGTATGGTACTGGCACAAAGACAGAAATATATATCAATGGAACAAAATAGAAAGCCCAGAGATAAATCCACGCACATATGGACACCTTATCTTTGACAAAGGAGGCAAGAATATACAATGGATTAAAGACAATCTCTTTAACAAGTGGTGCTGGGAAATCTGGTCAACCACTTGTAAAAGAATGAAACTAGAACACTTTCTAACACCATACACAAAAATAAACTCAAAATGGATTAAAGATCTAAACGTAAGACCAGAAACTATAAAACTCCTAGAGGAGAACATAGGCAAAACACTCTCTGACATACATCACAGCAGGATCCTCTATGACCCACCTCTCAGAATATTGGAAATAAAAGCAAAAATAAACAAATGGGACCTAATTAACCTTAAAAGCTTCTGCACATCGAAGGAAACTATTAGCAAGGTGAAAAGGCAGCCTTCAGAATGGGAGAAAATAATAGCAAATGAAGCAACTGACAAACAACTAATCTTAAAAATATACAAGCAACTCCTACAGCTCAACTCCAGAAAAATAAATGACCCAATCAAAAAATGGGCCAAAGAACTAAATAGACATTTCTCCAAAGAAGACATACAGATGGCTAACAAACACATGAAAAGATGCTCAACATCACTCATTATCAGAGAAATGCAAATCAAAACCACTATGAGGTACCATCTCACGCCAGTCAGAATGGCTGCGATCCAAAAGTCTACAAATAATAAATGCTGGAGAGGGTGTGGAGAAAAGGGAACCCTCTTACACTGTTGGTGGGAATGCAAACTAGTACAGCCACTATGGAGAACAGTGTGGAGATTCCTTAAAAAACTGGAAATAGAACTGCCTTATGATCCAGCAATCCCACTGCTGGGCATACACACTGAGGAAACCAGAATTGAAAGAGACACGTGTACCCCAGTGTTCATCGCAGCACTGTTTATAATAGCCAGAACATGGAAGCAACCTAGATGTCCATCAGCAGATGAATGGATAAGAAAGCAGTGGTACATATACACAATGGAGTATTACTCAGCCATTAAAAAGAAAAACATTTGAATCAGTTCTAATGAGGTGGATGAAACTGGAGCCTATTATACAGAGTGAAGTAAGCCAGAAAGAAAAACACCAATACAGTATACTAAGGCATATATATGGAATTTAGAAAGATGCTAACAATAACCCTGTGTATGAGACAGCAAAAGAGACACTGATGTATAGAACAGTCTTATGGACTCTATGGGAGAGGGAGAGGGTGGGAAGATTTGGGAGAATGGCATTGAAGCATGTAAAATATCATGTATGAAACGAGCTGCCAGTCCAGGTTCGATGCACGATACTGGATGCTTGGGGCTAGTGCACTGGGACGACCCAGAGGGATGGTATGGGGAGGGAGGAGGGAGGAGGGTTCAGGATGGGGAACACATGTATACCTGTGGCGGATTCATTTTGATATTTGGCAAAACTAATACAATTATGTAAAGTTTAAAAATAAAATAAAATTAAAAAAAAAAGACTTTGCAGTTACATTCCCCTGAATAAAAGTGACCTTGTAATTATGGCAGAAATAAAGCTATGTGCCTCCCAAGTCTAGATCATGTGCTGGTTTAGTTGATCAGTCACATCTTTGCAACCCCGTGGACTCTAGCCTGCCAGTCTCCTCCATCCATGGAAGTTCCCAGGCAAAAATACTGGAGTATGTTGCCATTTCCTTCTCCAGGGAATCTTCCCGATCCAGGGATTAAACCTACATCTCCTGCATTCATAGGCAGGAGATGACTGAGCTGACTGAGCTGCCAGCCCGAGGTCGTATAAGATATGATATATGAGATTTTGTCTGGATCCTTTGAATCCCTTGCTCTTAAAACCCACCTACCACTGCATGAGGAAAGTCAGTCTATGGAGAAAAGCACTTGGAGAGAAACTGAGGCCCCCAGTACCAAATCCTGATCAAATTCCCAGCCAACAGCCAGAATCAATGTTCAGTAAGGCTTGTGAGTAAGCCTTACTGAAAGAACACCTGAACAGCTGTAATTATTGCTGCTGCTGCTGCTAAGTTGCTTCAGTAATGTTCGACTCTGTGTGACCCCATAGACAGAAGCCCACCGGGCTCCCCTGTCTCTGAGATGCTCCAGGCAAGAACACTCTACTTGGGGGCTAATTTTATACAGCAATCAATAAACAAAAAAAGTCCTAAGAAGAAACAACATAGACAGCCTAGCTTCCAGCTTCATACCATCAGAAAGTAAATTCTTAAACTGTATAGAAGGCAGCATAGTCCCTCCCTGCAAAGATGAAACATTCTAATCTCTGCAACATGTGAGTATATTATCTTACTTGGGAAATGGAGTTTGCAGTTAAGAGACCTTGACACAATAAGATTATATTGATTTATTCAGTTGGACCTCCAATGTAATCACAGTTCAGTTCAGTTGCTCAGTCATGTCTGACTTTTGGTGACCCCATGGACTAAAGCATGCCAGGCTTCCCTGTCCATCACCAACTCCCGGAGTTTACTCAAACTCTTGTCCATTGAGTCGGTGATGCCATCCAACCATCTCATCCTCTATTGTCCCCTTGTCCACCTGCCCTCAATCTTCCCCAGCATCAGAGTCTTTTAAAATGAGTCAGTTCTTCACATCAGGTGGCCAAAGTATTAGAGTTTCAGCTTCAGCATCAGTCTTTCCAATGAATACTCAGGACTCATTTCTTTCAGGATGGACTGGTTGGATCTCCTTGCAGTCCAAGGGACTCTCAAGAGTCTTCTTCAATACCACAGATCAAAAGCAATAATTCTTCAGTGCTCGGCTTTCTTATAGTTCAACTCTCACATCCTGGAGAAAAACCTGCTGGAAAAACCATAGTTTTGACTAGTTGGATCTTTGGTGGCAAAGTAATGTCTCTGCTTTTTAATATGCTATCTAGTTTGGTCATAACTCTTCTTCCAAAGAGCAAGTGTCTTTTAATTTCATGGCTGTAATCACCATCTGCAGTGATTTTGGAAGCCCCCCAAAATTAAGTCTGTCACTGTTTCAATTGTTTCCTCACCTATTTGCCAAAAAGTAATGGGACCAGGTGCCATGATCTTAGTTTTCTGAATATTGAGTTTTAAGCCAAATTTTTCACTCTCCTATTTCACTTTCATCAAGAGGCTCTTTAGTTCTTCTTCACTTCCTGCCATAAGGCTGGTGTCATCTGCATATCTGAGGTAATTGATATTTCTCCCAGCAATCTTGATTCCAGCTTGTTTTATCCACCCCAGCATTTCTTATGATGTACTCTGCATGTAAGTTAAATAAGCAGAGTGACAATATACAACCTTGATGTACTCCTTTTCCTATTTGGAACCCATCTGTTGTTCCATGTCCAATTGTAACTGTTACTTCCGGACCTGCATACAGATTTTTCATGAGGCAGGTCAGGTGATCTGGTATTCCCATCTCTTTCAGAATTTTCCACAGTTTGTTGTGATCCACAGAGTCAAAGGCTTTGGCATAGTCAACAAAGCAGAAATAGATGTTTTTCTGTAACTCTCTTATTTTTTTGATGATCCAGTGGATGTTGGCAATTTGATCTCTGGTTCCTCTGCCTTTTCTAAATCCAGCTTGAACATCCAAAAGTTCATGGTTCACATACTATTGAAGCCTGGCATGGAGAATTTTGAGCTTTACTTTGCTAGCTTGTGAGATGAGTGTAATTGTGCGATAGTTTGAACATTCTTTGGCATTGCCTTTCTTTGGGATTGGAATGAAAACCGACCTTTTCCAGTCCTGTGGCCACTGCTGCATTTTCCAAATTCCAAATTCAATATGCTGCTGGCATACTGAGTGCAGCACTTTCACAGCATCACTTTTAGGATTTGAAATAGCTCAACTGGAATTCTGTCACCTCCACTCACTTTTTTCATAGTGATGCTTCCTAAAGCCCACTTGACTTCACGTTCCAGGATGTCTGGTTCTAGGTGAATGATGACATCATCATGGTTATCATGGATTGTGAAGATCATCTTTGTATAGTTCTGAGTATTCTTGCCACTTCTTAAAATCTTCTGCTTCTGTTAGGTCCATACCATTTCTGTCCTTTATTTTGACCATCCTCTTCATTAAATTTTCCCTAGGTATCTCTAATTTTCTTGAAGAGATCTCTAGCCTTTCCTATCCTATTGTTTTCCTCTGTTTCTTTGTACTGATCACTGAGGAAAGGCTTTCTTATCTCTCCTTGATGGTCTTTGGAACTCTGCATTCAAGTGGGTATATCTTTCCTTTGCTCCTTTGCTTTTCACTTCTCTTCTTTTCACAGCTATTTGTAAGGCCTCCTCGGACAGCCATTTTGCTTTTTGCATTTCTTCTTCTTGGGGATGGTCTTTTTTTGGGGGGGATGGTCTTGATCCCTGTCTCCTGTACAATGTCACAATGTCCATAGTTCATCAGGCACTCTGTCTATCATATCTAGTCCCTTATATCTATTTCTCACTTCTACTGTATAATCATAAGGAATTTGATTTGTGTCATACCTGAATAGTCTAGTGGTTTTCCCTACTTTCTTCAATTTAAGAAAATCACAAGAATCCTTGTAATTAAAGGGGGAGGCAGGAGGGTAGAGTCAAAGAGAGTTGAAGATGTTACCCTGCTAGCTTTGAAGATAGGGGAGATGATCATGAACTAAGGAAATCAGGTGGTTTCTAAAAGCTGGTGAAGTCAAGAAAGAAAATTCTATCTAGAATCTCTAAAAGGAATACAGCCTTTGATTTTAGCTCGGTGAGTTTGGTTTTCTCTTCCTTGAACTGATCCTGGGACCAGGACAAACCCTGACCAAAATCTCAACATAGATTCATCTAATAAGTACAATTTAGGTATGAAATAGAAAGGGCTCTAGGACTAGAGCATCCAGTCCTCTTGGTAGTGGTGGATCCCAGAAAGAACTAATGGCTCTTTCACAGTCAGGAGATGACCAGAGACTGAGCAGGGAGTGGAACGCAGCTCTATAATTCTAAGGTCAGATTTGTTTTCACTTCAGATACTTCTTTTCAGTATTTCTTTATTCTGGCCCTGATATGTGAGCATCTCTTTCTCTCAGTTGTCCTGTGTTATTCTACTGTCTCTAGTTAAACAATAGATGAGCTCTAACCCCAAATTCTGTTCAAGTATCCCAAACCTTTTAGTCTCAAGACCAATATTTCAGTCAGTTCAGTCACTTAGTCGTGTCTGACTCTTTGTGACCCCACGGACTGCAGCACTCCACGCTTCCCTGTCCATCACCAGTTCCTGAAGTTCGCTCAAACTCATGTCCATCAGGTCGGTGATGCCATCCATCTCATCCTCTGCCATCCCTTTCTCTTCCTACCTTCAGCACTATCTTACTCTCTTAAAAATTATTGAAGGTCCCCCCAATTTTTTTATGTGAGTGATAAATATTGATATTTGTGACACTACTAAATGGAGAAATGTTTTAAATATGTATTTAATACTTTAAATACAAATAACAATGATAATCATGTTCTAGTGGGCCCAAAATGCTAAGCCCATGGACATAGGTAAGCCCATGTCCTAATAAGGTCCAGAACCTGTAAAAGTGATTTGTCTCTGGAAAATAAAAATGTTGTCAATTGTTTTTTTTGAAGTGACAAACATTCAAATCTGAATAACCATACTTTAACATTTATTCTTTAAAATAAAAATGGTATTATGTGAAAAAAAAAAATGAGGTTAGTTCAGCTCACAACTCAGTTTTTCATGTTTTTAATGACTATCTCCTACCTAATAATACTGAGTATTAAAAAGACAAGGTCAAGAGTCAAGATTTAATATAATGAATCATTTTAATTTTCAATACTTCATCAAGGATATTCCAATTAGAAATTATTTTATTTCCTCTTTTTTTTTCTTTGCTAATATATGACAAAGAAAATACAATATTTATTAATATAGATTGGTGCTACAGCTTTGATTCATATTAGGTGGCAAGTTTTACTTAACATTGCCTTTGCACCATCCATGAAAAATGTTAGAATGAAATGGGAAAATTGCATTTTAGTAGCATTATAAAATTAGCTTGGGTCAGACTGACTCCTCAACTCCAGGAAGCTACAGGTATCTACAGATTATTAATTGAGAATTGTTTACATAAAGCAATGAGTCTTAACAAACTATAAGAAGGAGTTAGATCTTATTTTGATTACATTTCATGAGATTTTTGCTAGAGAAGGATAGGATTTAATTTGCATTTCTCAAAGATGACAGAAAAAGTTTCTTAATTGAGAAAATGTTAGATGGTGCTATTTACAGAGAGTTGGGGACGGCTAAGAATATGTGAACAAGGAAATCTGAGTCATCTGAGACATGTTACACTTGAAGTTTTTGTGATACATCCAAACAGAAGAGTTTAGTAAGAAATGTTACAAGTCTGGAGCTTAGAAGTGAGTTCTAGACTGGCTTTACATGTTTCACAGTTGGTAACGTATGGAAAGAATTCCATGCATTAAGGTAATTGATAATATCACATGGGAAGAGTGTATAGGAAAGGAAGAGAAATCTGAGCCAAACTCTGAACAATTCAAACTTTTAGTAATATTTAAAAATAGTTTATCTGTTGGTAGTGGGTTTTGGGACACTGGGACACAAAAAGAAAGGGAAAATCAGTCCTATACACCATTTGGAAAATTTCCAGTGAACACATATTTTTCTTTTCTTTTTGTTCTTCATTTCATTTAAAATGTGGTTTGGTGGTTTTGTCATATGTATATGCCAGTGAAACATGCACCACAATCAAGAAGATGGGCAGATGAAAAACTTTCTTTCTTTCCTTGTTATCCACTGTAACTCATACTTTCCTATCCAACCCAGGCAACTACTAATCTGCTAATATGTAATTTTATTCAGAAAAAAATTTAAAAAAGAAATCAAACTAACCAAATATCTATGTACAGAAAAATGAAGTGACTAGGAATGAATTGACTTTCACAGGGTGATACAGCTTTTTAGGGACAAAAGAGGAGTAGAATCCGATTTTCATGACTTAAATTTTGGGAACATTTTCATTACACAAAACCCCCTCCACTTTTTGATGTACTGTCTTGATCTTGATCCTTTTATACTTGACTCCTCTTAGATAGTATCCCTTTTGAAAATATTTGAGGAAGAATTTCTTCTCAGTAGGTTGTAGTCACTATTTGATATGTTAAGACACAGAATCTTCAGTTCTGACAGGTACTGGAAGCTGCCTTAGAATAGGTCTGTTACAACTGAGGAGCACACCAAAGATATCTCAATCTTCTATCAAGAATTCCCCACTGCATTTCACTCTATTTTTCATAAAATAATTCAATAAGCTTTATGCAAACCTGAAGTTTTCAAACCTGCCAGTCTGAGAGCAAGACATTGTTTTTCAATGGGGAAAGCACAAAACAAGACAGTGAATTTTCATATTATTGAAATCATATTGCTTCACAAATTATCCTATATTGGGTTTCCTCAGAAGAAAATTCTAAATTAAAGATTTGAATATAAGTAAGTGTAATAGGGTTCCAGAAAAACATCTATTTCTGCTTTATTGACTATGCCAAAGTCTTTGACTGTGTGGATCACAATAAACTGGGGAAAATTCTGAAAGAGATGGGAATACCAGATCACCTGACCTGCCTCTTGAGAAACCTATATGCAGGTCAGGAAGCAACAGTTAGAACTGGACATGGAACAACAGACGGGTTCCAAATAGGAAAAGGAGTACGTCAAGGCTGTATATTGTCACCCTGCTTATTTAACTTATATGCAGAGTACATCATGAGAAATGCAGGGCTGGAAGAAGCATGAGCTGGAATCAAGATTGCCGGGAGAAATATCAATAACCTCAGAAATGCAGATGACACCACCCTTATGGCAGAAAGTGAAGAAGAACTAAAAAACCTCTTGATGAAAGTGAAAGAGGAGAGTGAACAAGTTGGTTTAAAGCTCAATGTTCAGAAAACGAAGATCATGGCATCTGGTCCCATCACTTCATGGGAAATAGATGGGGAAACAGTGGAAATAGTGTCAGACTTTATTATTGGGGACTCCAAAATCACTGCAGATGGTGACTGCAGCCATGAAATTAAAATATGCTTACTCCTTGGAAGAAAAGTTATGACCAACTTAGATAGCATATTGAAAAGCAGAGACATTACTTTGTCAATAAAGCTCTGTCTAGTCAAGGCCATGGTTTTTCCAGTAGTCATGTATGGATGCGAGAGTTGGACTGTGAAGAAGGCTGAGCGCCGAAGAATTGATGCTTTGAACTGTGGTGTTGGAGAAGACTCTTGAGAGTCCCTAGGACTGCAAGGAGATCCAACCAGTCCATTCTAGAGGAGATCAGCCCTGGGTGTTCTTTGGAAAGAATGATGCTGAAACTGAAACTCCAGTACTTTGGCCACCTCATGGTGGTCATTGGAAAAGACTCATTGGAAAAGACTCTGATGCTGGGAGGGATTGGGGGCAGGAGGAGAAGGGGACGACAGAGGATGAGATGGCTGGATGGCATCACTGACTCAATGGACGTGAGTTTGAGTGAACTTGGGAGATCGTGATGGACAGGGGGGCCTAGCGTGCTGTGATTCATAGGGTCGCAAAGAGTCGGACACGACTGAGCAACTTAACTGAACTGAAGTGTAACAGGGAGGTGATTCATGGAAGTTCTGGGAGAAGATACAAAAGTGAGACAAGGAAGGATACAGGTCAATAAACAATATTTTATCATGCAGATTATCACTTTGGGCAACTGAGACTGTTATGCTGGGGAACTCTAGAAGACAGTGTAGATTAGATTTTAGGGATATCCTATCTGAAGACTGAGCAAGTAGAAGTGTTTATTCTCCTATCCCATCAGTCATTGCTGAGTGCTTCCCCAAGAAACATGAACCTCCTGGAATTCCCTGCCGGCACTCCACACAGGTGAGGACCATACAAAAGCCCTCAGGTAGTGAATCACAGTTTCTTGTAGTAGGACACTTTTGATGCGTACTGGGCTGCACAAAGCTCTGATGGTGTCCGCTAAATAAATCACAAAATGGTTCATTTGAAAGAACATCTCAACCCTCGAAGAATCATGGGATTTTCATTTCTTCCTGTAATTTCACTACTGAAGCTGTAAGAAAGTTATAAAGCTCACCTATAAGCTTCTTGAGAACAAGATCCACATCCCGTTTGTTATTTTATCCTTTAAGGGCCTGATAATAAGCGTTCAACATTGTTGACCTGATTTTGTGATCAATAGACTGAAATACTTTCCTGTGCACTGCAGCCAGATTAGCCATAGGGTTTTATGCTGCAGTGGTGAAGAACATACTTATCAGGCTGTTAAGACTGTAGCCAGACTCCATCACTTTTAAACTATGTCACTTTGTACAATTTTTTAAACCTTCTTATTTTGTTTCTAGTATATATTACATAGATATAATTTATATATGTGACTGTGTTGCTGTAAGGATTAAGTGCTATAATTTATGGAAAATAATTGCTGTAATATCTAACACTTGTTAAAATGCATAAAAACTATGAGTTATTGATATCACTAATCACTTGAGAAATGGCTATTAAGATTGCCTAGCACTTAAAGTAACCATATTATGGTTGGTGAAATCAAACTTCACACATATGTGTGGTTATTATAAAATAGTTGTGATCTTGTCTGAGGCAGACCTGTCAAAACTGATCATTTTCCACGATGAGATAGACATAACTTTACCTTGATCTTTTTGCTCTTTAACACTGTTTTTTCAAATGTTTAACTTATTTGGGGAAGTAGCCCTGTGTTTTGAGTTAGGTAGATATATCAACAGTAACCATTAAAGTAAGACAGTTTAAGGTGAGACTTCAAATATTATTTTCCAACTTTACAGATAGTAGATTTTATTATGTTCCTAAATACCAATTGTGCTGTCTCTTGGATTTTATTTGTGTACTTCCCATTTCTGTTATTGTGTCATTTATCTTAGAATTCAAAGTTAAATTTACCTTTTTACTTTAAACTGTTTGTTAAATCCCTAGCAGATAAGAAGCATTGTGCTGGAAGCTTGAGGTCACTTGAACCATTTTCTGGCTTCATTTATAGTACTGAACATATCCTAGGTAGAAGGAAATTTACTCTAGAAGGAATTCCCGCTGCATTCTCAAGAATATATTGCCAAAATAAATATTTTTCAGTATGTGGCACACAGCTTAAGCACCTTTTCTCTTCTTCCATCCCCAGTGGAAATGAAAAAGCAGCAAACTTTGCGAATATACTCGAAAATCATCGTTGATTATCTTTATTTTGGCTGGGCCAGATGGTCTGTTGTCTTTTTATCTTTACAGGGAAGCTGCAAAATGTATTTAACAAGGGATAAGAAAATCTGATCTGGTCTTGGCTTTTCCTCTAAGTATTTGATTCAGTGATATTATAGACATTGTTAATAATACTTTCATTCAGTGATATAATACTGGATCAGATCAGGATTTTGGACACATCTGAAAGAAAAACTAGGTAAAGACTGGAATATAGATTTATAAACATAGTCACCAAGTGATTATTATACAGACAAAAATCTGAAATTCTAGACTAATCTCAGGTGGGAAAAGAAGGACTAGCTATCATTCTTCTATATAGAGTTCTGAGGTTTCTATTAAAGGAAAATTAGGCATGTAGTATAGCAAATGAGCACAACAAGTAGTCGGTGAAAATTCTGTCTTCTTAAGGGTGGTCCAGTAAGCAGGAAAAAGGAGTCTGAACTTCACTTTGGCAGCTGAGGGTCAAGGGAAAAGATGGATGCCAAAAACACGGAAGATGAACTATGCAGTACAAAGAATGTATCATCCAGAGACAAAGTGGTGGCAGAGGGTAGAAAGTAAATGAGATTGAGAAAGCTTCTTTATAGGGCTCCCGAAGCAAAGCTGGTCTCATAGCTTGTGGAGGGATGGGGAAGTGATGGTGTCTATTAGTTATCTATTGCTGTGCAACAAATTACCACAAAACTTGCCAGCTTAAAACAATAAACAGATATCATTCTCATAGCTTCAGTGAGTCAGAAACATGGGCAAAGGGAGCCCTTGGCTTACAGAGTTTCAACCGAGATCACAATGAAGGTGTTTCTCAAGGCTGGGATCTTATTTGAATATTCAAACATTAACAACCTGCAACCAAACAGTATGGTGTTGGAAGGTTTTAGTTCCTGGAAAACTACTAGATTAAGGGCTTCCATTCCTTGCTGTCTGTTCAGTGGGACCACCATTAATTCTTTGTTCTGTGTGCCTCTCCATTAAGCCAGCGAGGAAAAGTGTCCATTAGCGTGATTCCAAGCCAAATAATGGAAGCGATGATCTTCATTCTTACTGAATTCTGTTTGTTAGAAGCCATGATGGATCTGTGTGTGCATGTGTGTGTGCACACTCAGTCATGACTGACTCTTTGTGACTCCACAGACTGAAGCCTACCAGGTTACTCTATCTATGGAATATATTTTTCAGGCAATAATACTGGAGTGGGTTGTCATTTCCTCCTTCAGGGGATCTTCACAACTCAGGGATCAAACTAGCATCTCCTGTGTTTTCTGAATTGGCAAGTGGATTCTCTAGCACTGTGCCACCTGGGAAGGATCTAGCTCATACTAAAAGACAGAGAGGGGTACACAGGTCATCAGCACAAGGAAATAGTGCTAACTGGGGGGTCATCTTAGTGCCGGTCTACTATAGGGAGCTAACATTTTATTCAGTATCTACTATAGCAAGTTGTAACACTCAAATAGTTACATGCAATACTCATTTCCTTGGAGGTCCAGCTCTCAAGTTGTGTGGATTTTAGAAGCATGGAAACAGGAAAAATAACACCACAACTGAAATAAAACTTTCCTCCTTTCTTCACCTCATTTTTGTTTTCAGCTGTAAGAACACAGGGTCTAGATTAATGGCTCATCCAGTTCTTTGATTTGGTCCTTTCAGGAATTTCCATTAGCCTGTCGATGACACCTTTCTCAGTTTTCCAGATTCCTTTTTAATTGTGAAAGTTGACATTGTACTTTTCATAAAGGGTCTGCTTGAGTGTGACAAGGTTATGAAGAGTTGCTATGGTCTAGAAAATGTACCAAATAAGATATCTACCAAGTAAGACAGTAGGTGTTGCCACAGGGCATCAGAGGGCTGACACACTGAAACCATACCCACAGGAAACTAGTCAATCTAATCACACAGACCACAGCCTTGTCTAACTCAATGAAACTAAGCCATGCCCTGTGGGGCCACCTAAGACGGGCGGGTCATGGTGGAGAGGTCTGACAGAATGTGGTCCACTGGAGAAGGTAATGGCAAACCACTTCAGCATTCTTGCCTTGAGAACCCCATGAACAGTATGAAAAGGCAAAATGATAGGATACTGAAAGAGGAACTCCCCAGGTCAGTAGGTGCCCAATACGCTATTGGAGATCAATGGAGAAATAACTCCAGAAAGAATGAAGGGATGGAGCCAAAGCAAAAACAATACCCAGTTGTGGATGTGACTGGTGATAGAAGCAAGGTCCGATGCTGTAAAGAGCAATATTGAATAGGAACCTGGAATGTCAGGTCCATGAATCAAGGCAAATTGGAAGCGGTCAAACAAAAGATGGCAAGAGTGAACGTCGACATCCAAGGAATCACCAAACTAAAATGGACTGGAATGGGTGAATTTAACTCAGATGACCATGATATCTACTACTGTGGGCAGGAATCCCTTAGAAGAAATGGAGTAGCCATCATGATCAACAAAAGAGTCCGAAATGCAGTACTTGGATGCAATCTCAAAAATGACAGAATGATCTCTGTTAGTTCCCAAGGCAAATCATTCAATATCACAATAATCCAAGCCTATGCCCCAATCAGTAACGCTGAAGAAGCTTAAGTTGAACGGTTTTATGAATACCCACAAGACCTTTTAGAACTAACACCTAAAAAAGATGTCCTTTTCAGTATAGGGGACTGAAATGCAAAAGTAGGAAGTCAAGAAACACCTGGAGTAACAGGCAAATTTGGCCTTGGAGTACGGAATGAAGCAGGGTAAAGGCTAATAGAGTTTTGCCAAGAAAATGCACTGGTCATAGCAAACACCCTCTTTCAACAACACAAGGGAAGACTCTACACATGGACATCACCAGATGGTCAACACCGAAATCAGATTGATCATATTCTTTGCAGCCAAAGATGGAGAAGCTCTATACAGTCAGCAAAAAAAAAAAAAAAAAAAAACTGGGATCTGAATGTGGCTCAGATCATGAACTCCTGATTGCCAAATTCACACTTATATTGAAGAAAGTCGGGAAAACCACTAGACCATTCAGGCATGACCTAAATCAAATCCCTTATGATTATACAGTGGAAGTGAGAAATAGATTTAAGGGACTAGATCTGATAGACAGAGTGCCTGATGAGCTATGGATGGAGGTTTGTGACATTGTATATGAGACAGGGATCAAGACTATCCCCATGGAAAATAAATGCAAAAAAGCAAAATGGCTGTCCAAGGAGGCCTTCCAAATAGCTGTGAAAAGAAGAGAAGCGAAAGCAAAGGAGAAAAGGAAGGATATAAGCATCTGAATGCAGAGTTCCAAAGAATAGCAAGAAGAGATAAGAAAGCCTTCCTCAGCAATCAATGCAAAGAAATAGAGGAAAACAACAGAATGGGAACGACTAGAGATCTCTTCAAGAAAATTAGAGATACCAAGGGAACATTTCATGCTCCCTTGGGCTCAATAGAGGACAGAAATGGTATGGACCTAACAGAAGCAGAAGATATTAAGAAGAGGTGCCAAGAACACACAGAAGAACTGTACAAAAAAGATCGTCATGACCAAGATAATCACAATGGTGTAATAACTCACCAAGAGCCAGACATCTTAGAATGTGAAGTCAAGTGGGCCTTAGAAAGCATCACTATGAACAAATCTAGTGGAGATGATGGTATTCCAGTTGAGATATTTCAAATCCCGAAAGATGATGCTGTGAAAGTACTGCACTCAATATGCCAGCAAATTTGGAAAACTCAGCAGTGGCCACAGGACTGGAAAAAGTCAGTTTTCATTCCAATCCCCAAGAAAGGCAATGACAAAGAATGCTCAAACTACCACACAATTGCACTCATCTCACACGCTAGTAAAGTAGTGCTCAAAATTCTCCAAGCCAGGTTTCAGCAATATGTGAACTGTGAACTTCCAGATGTTCAAGCTTGTTTTAGAAAAGGCAGAGGAACCAGAGATCAAATTTCCAACATCTGCTGGATCATCAAAAGAGCAAGAGAGTTCTATAAAAATATCTATTTCTGCTTTATTGATGATGCCAAAGCCTTTGACTGTGTGGATCAGAATAAACTGTGGAAAATTCTGAAAGAGATGGGAATACCAGACCACCTGACCTGCCTCTTGAGAAACCTATATGTAGGTCAGGAGGCAACAGTTAGAACTAGGCATGGAACAACAAACTAGTTCGAAATAGGAAAAGGAATACGTCAAGGCTGTATATTGTCACCCTGCTTATTTAACTTATATGCAGAGTACATCATGAGAAACGCTGGTCTGGAAGAAGCACAAGCTGAAATCAAGTTTGCTGGGAGAAATATCAATCACCTCAGATATGCAGATGACACCACCCTTATGGCAGAAAGTGAAGAGGAACTAAAAAGCCTCTTGATGAGAGTGAAAGAGGAGAGTGAAAAAGTTGGCTTAAAGCTCAACATTCAGAAAACGAAGATCATGGCATCTGGTCCCATCACTTCATCGTAAATGGATGGGGAAACAGTGGAAATAGTGTCAGACTTTATTTTGGGGGGATCCAAAATCACTGCAGATGCTGATTGCAGCCATGAAATTAAAAGACACTTACTCCTTGGAAGGAAAGTTATGACCAACCTAGATAGCATATTCAAAAGCAGAGACAGTACTTTGCCAACAAATGTCCATCTAATCAAGGCTATGGTTTTTCCATAGCCTTGTATGGATGTGAGTGTTGGACTGTGAAGAAAGCTGAGCGTCGAAGAATTGATGCTCTTGAACTGTGGTGTTGGAGAAGACTCTTGAGAGTCCCTTGGACTGCAAGGAGTTCCAACCAGTCCATTCTAAAGGAGGTCAGTCCTGGGTGTTCTTTGGAAGGACTGATGCTGAAGCTGAAACACCAATACTTTGGCTACTCATGTGAAGAGTTGACTCATTGGAAAAATCTCTGATGCTGGGAGGGATTGGTGACAGTAGGAGAAGGGGATGACAGAGGATGAGATGGCTGGATGGCATCACGGACTCAATGGATGTGAGTTTAAGTGAATTCTGGGAGTTGGTGATGGACAGGGAGTTGGTGTGCTGTGATTCATGGGGTCGCAAAGAGTCGGACACGACTGAGCGACTGAACTGAACTGAACTGAACTGAAAAAATGTACCTGAGCACAAACAGTCATGGAATTTTGGAAAAGTAAAGCATAAGCCACATTTTTGCACATCAAATAACTTTTCCGTTTGTTATGAAAATTTACCCTAAATATAAGACTATGCAATAAAAATTAAAAAGAAAGAAACTATATAAGCAAGAAAAAGGGTTGAAGGAGAAGTGATTAGAGGTAAGAAGGAAGCAACTGAGGTTTACAGAGCACTATTGTATACCAGGAAGGGTGCTGAGAGACATTTGACCTTGTAACTTCATTTTGAAATTTGAGCAATTATTTTTCAAAGGCTTTCTCATTTATTTTATATGCATCTCTTGTCTTTGAAAACGCTGTCCTTGTGTGTTCCTTGAATTTTCTCCAAATTTTCAATTACTATTGCATATCATCCTCTTCATTCAATTACTATCGCAACTCCCCTCTTCATTCCCTTGAGGTTAATTTTGCAGAAAACATATCATATATAACTTTGATAGCAAATTCAACTTGTTTATATTTTTGCTCCCCTAAGTGGGATAAAATATTCCTTTCCAGGATCCCCGTGATCACTGGGATTCAAATGAAATCATGAAAATCTGCAAGGAATTTACTGTTTTGCTATCTGCATGCTAATGCTGGCTGGAACTAGGGCTAAAATTCAGGTGATCAAGACTGTCATTCTTGTCTTTCATGATTCACTGAAGGTCCCAATGTGTGTTGGAATAGCCTTTCTCCAGTGGGTCAGCAGCCTGGCTGGACTCAATCATCGGTTCTAGCCTGGGTTTAATTCAGTAGCTCAGTATAGACACAGATTCAGTACATCATCTTTTACTGCTCTAAAACCAGTTTTCAAATAAATAACTGGCTAGATGATTTCCAGATGCTAAAATAAAAGCTATACAGATGCAAATATATTACATTTAATTTCGAGGCTGTTTAGGGTTTTTACTGTGCCTAGAGAAGACAGCTATAAAAAATGCACATCACTTTAGCAGAGCATACTTCATCAATTACTCCATTAACAATAACAATGTGGGAAATAATGGGTGAAATTGAGTATAATAATGTGATGAAGAAAATGAACATAAACAAGAAATGGAAATCACCAAGCAAAGAATTCATATTGAATCATAGCTACCCAGAGTACTATTCAGGTCTTTCTTGAGGATATGATTGCTCTGACCACCAGTCCACAGGATTTTGAATCACTTTTCTCATAATGAAGTTTTGAGACTTTTGCAATCATGCTCCTTTGCCCTGTCCTCCTTATGACCCATAGCATACTCTCCCAAGCTGACTCTATTCTTTAGTCAGGGAATAAGGGGCCCTCCTGTTAATCTGCCCTAAAACACTGGGTTCATTAGCACCACGCACTCTATTTCAGTACTTGTATGATGTTAGGTGAAAATGGTTGGCTCCAAGGTCACATAGTTGAATGTACAAGCAGGAACCCAAAAGCAGAGAAGTTAGGGTACAGTAGCTAGAAATGACACTCAATCAGAACTCACCCACCCACCGTGTTTAAAAACACTCAGATTAGATGGCATTGGAGGAAGGTCTCAAGATATACAATATCCCATGGAATAAAGGGTGAGTTTCACAAAAATTAGATTGATAATTTGTTTATGGAAGCCATGAGCTTAAAATGATATGATCTAATTATATGTAGGGCTTCACTGGTGGCTCAGCTGGTGAAGAATCTGCCTGCAATGAAGGAGACCTGGGTTCGATGCCTGGGTTGAGAAGATCCCCTGGAGAAGGAAACAGCTATCCACTCAAGTACTATGGCCAAGAAATTTCCATGGACCATCCATGGAGTTGCAAAGAGTCAGACACAGCTGTGTGACTTTCACTTCACTTCACTTCATTTCATATATGTAAGGTTTTAAACTATGAATTCATGATGTTTCTTGAGAAGGTACAGAGGATAACTGTGTCATTGAATGGGGCTCCAAAAAAAATCTTTTAAAAATAGGACATTTGAATTACTTCAAAGTTCCTCTTCTAGGAGAAAAGTAGATCATAGAGAAGAGAAAAATAATCTAGCTTCATATGAATTTATTTGATAAAGCTAAGAATGTGGAGTCAACTGTCTTTTATAGTAATTATTTTAAATTGAATAAATTATGGAAACTCTTTGGTTCCAGCCATGTCTCTTGACCAATAGGGTAAATAATTGTGAAGAGAGAAATCCACATGGTGTGGGAAGTGAGGGTGAATGGGAATTTGATTCCATCAAGACTGAAGCAGAAAGAATGTCTTAACAGTGATGTCAATCTGACAGTGTGGAAGAAGTACTTCTCCACACATACTTAAGGTGGGAGGAACTAGATACAAAAGTGTTGCCACTGTTTTTTCATTCCTATAGTTTTTAACCTACACTTGAACTTGAAGCTTTCTCTTTCATTAGATTTCCATCTCACTGCTTCTCTTTCTGTATGTCCGTTCAGCCTGGCTTCATGTTGACAATGTATGGTTGTTTTATAACCCAGTAACTTCCCTTTAGTCTCCAGGTCTACCCACCTTCTTCACCCCTTCTTACTAAAGTTCAGAGACCAGTAAACCTTGGCCTTGCTTCAGTATCCAGTATCAGCTCCTGATGCGCCCGGTCTTGACTTCAACACCCCAGTCATCAGTTTGTCTAAGAAGGACTGCGTATGTTCTTGCAGAACCAGTTTGTGAGACCAAATCAAGTTCTCCCAAATACAATATAATCTTTGAGGATTCCACTGGTACTTGCCTCTTTATGTTGCACCTTGCTGCATCTGAGAGAGCAATAAGGGTCACCAGTAGTTCTATGGAAACCATCAGACAAGATTCAACCAGGGTTCTTGCTCATGCCACATGTGCTCAGACTGGCATGTCTAATCCAGAAATACTGCTTCAATACGTGTAGACACTGTTTCTTCAGTACATAAAGGATATAGGCTTCATTAAGTTGGACAAAGGGAACTTCCTTAAATAGACCATCCAAGACATATACCTTACTGTGAAAATGATACTCTTTGAACTTTTTTTTTTAATTTCAAATCCCACAGCCATTGTTTATTATAAAGATGATCCTAGATCCTCATGATGAGTTCATTTACTGGATTTCTGGAAGTAAGCAGGTACCAGGGCGTACAAATATTTTGGATTCAAAGTGCTGAGGATCAGCTATCAGCAGGATCTGCTGCTTATACTGCATGAGTCTTGGAAGCCTCATCCACATGTTTCTGGTAACAGGCCAAGAAGGCTTTGGAGATGGACTGGCAGATGGTATAAATCTGGGCCACGTGATCACCTCCCTTCACTCAGACGCAGATGTCCACCCCAGAAAATCGCTCCTTGCCCAGAGGCAGAACAAGCTTCAGTAGCTTATAATGCAGTGTGCATGGCTTGATCTCCAGAGGAATTGTTCACCTTGATGAGGGCATTGCTTCATTTGCAGCGCACCATGGCTATGGCTGTCTTCTTGCTTGCATCTGAAGATCTTCACCAACTTCAGAGGGCCCTTGGATCACAGGGCTGGGGGCAGACAAGAGCTCCTCAACTCACAGCGCTATAACCAGAAAAGTGTTACATGTACACATCTTGTGCTTGTGTGCTTTCTATCCTGCACTTGCTCATCAATTTCGTCCTATGTCTTCCAGGAAAGAATTCATCTGATGAGGTTTTTTTTTTGGGGGGGTGGGGCGGGGGTTGGTGAGCAGGAAGCACTGTGTAAAAACCACCCAGCAACGAATTAGGAGACTGGGCTTCCAGACCTGCTGATGCCACCAACTAGCTGTGTGACCTTGAGAAAGACACCTAGGTCAAGTGACTCACTTACAAATCAACAAGTTAAACTCAATCAACAAGGCTCCTTACAGCTTTAACTTACAGTGGGTTTTTTTCAGAGAAGATTTAGTATTTTTCTGTTTTTAAGAATCTGTGCTTTCCAATTGGATGGATTAAAAAATGACAAGAACTTAGCTCAAGTTCTAGTGTAAGAATCTTTGCATCTTGGCTTGTAGTTTTCTCTTCCAAATTTTGTTCCCACCACAAAACACGAACTAAGGAAAAATAAAATATTAATGGTTTCACATCTATGAAAAAGAAGCTTCCAAGAGACTTTCCATTCATGTACTCAGATTTACTGCACTGTGAACCAGTGGGATCCTGCTGCATTTATTTAAACTTCTGTCACCATCATTGTGAATATAGCCAGAAGTCTCCTGTGGGCTATGAGATGAAATGCTGAATGGCAACAAAAGTAAACAAAGCAACATCTCACTTTCTATTCTACTGGTTATACCATTGGTGTTTAATGACATAAAAAATACCCAGAAGCTACAGTTGAGTTAAGCATGAGCATAAATAATGTGACAATCCAGCAAGCTAGAATGTTCATATTCTAAATTCTACAATCAGATTCCTTTCTCTCCAGGCACCCTTCAAGGTAAATTTATATTTCTTCTCCCCTTACAAAATTTACTTTACCAGATGTCTTTTCTAAAATTGAAACTGTAGCTCAGGAAGCACAGTGAACCTTGGGTGAATTTCATCTTAATGTATACTCCCCTCTATCTCTTCTGTGCTCTTTAGTCCTGAAGTGGGCTTTTTTCCTTCTGCCTCAGGAATAGAGCATCTTTTTGGACCTGCATGCCCCAAAGTAAGGGCAGTAACTAAGGATTAGAAAGATCTTAAATCTAGAACACTTTAATTGGCTAGTCTCATATATATATATATATATATATATATATATATATATATATATATAGTTTAGTAATCAAGTGACCAGGAAATTGACGAGTTATAACTATTCTAACTGGCAGTTTATCACAGTTAGAACCAGAGTTGTCTAAGGTCTGGGAAAGGTGATGGGAGCTGTAGTGCACAGGTATCTCTAAGTTACAGTGGCAATGCACAAAGTGCATCAGGTGAGACATGAGTTGGGCAGGTCACTTGAGGTTCAGGTAAACAATTGTTATGAAAAATTGGACCAGAGTGGCATAATTGAGAGTCTGAATGAGGATGCCTCTGGCACAAGGGCTTAGGGTCACAGAACTAGACTTCCAATCATATTCCCAGCACTGATTAACTTTTTGGTTTTAGGAGAAAATTGCATTGTTCTGAATTTTTTTCTCATCTGAAAATTCATTCATTTGGCTATTTATCCAAAAGGAAAGCGCCATTTAATATTTGTTTTAAAGAGTGAATAGTTGTAATTAACAGATTAAAAAAAAAGGAGGAGTAAGAGAAAAGAAACATGGATATCTGAAAACACTCAGCAATTTAAAAGCCAGAAAATACTCCAATATGACTAAACTGCATGAGCTTAAGAATGAGGCAGGTGAAGCTGAGACTATTTGTGAAGAACCCTTCATGCCATATTGCAGCATCAGAACCATGTGGGTTAAGCAATGGAGACAAATGGACTGTTTTTAAGTAGGGAAATAACGTGTTCAGGCACATAGTTTGCTTTATTGCTTGGAGCATGAATAATGATATGACTCTTTTTAACACTGATGTTTAATTACTTAAGCCTCCATCTCTCAGATAAGACAGGACTCCAACCCCTTTCTCCAGACCTACTTCCACCAATAGTCTAAGAATGATACAAGTGAAAGTGAAAGTCACTCAGTAATGTCTGGCTTTTTGTGACCCCATGGACTATAGTCCATGGAATTCTCCAGGCCAGAATACTGAAGTGGGTAGCCTTTCCCTTCTCCAGGGGATCTTCCCAACCCAGGGACTGAACTCAGGTCTCCCGCAATGCAAGTGGATTCTTTACCAGCTGAACCACAAAGGAGGAAGAGTGATATAACTCAGTCCAAAGAGAATAATCATGATTCTAAACAAGGGACTACAGTCCAAGGCGAAAAAAATGAGATAATCTATTTTCTGTTGCCACTGCTTCTGTCACTAAAGTTGAAAAGTGGCTTTCTATTTTAGAGAAGTGGCTTCTTTAAATCTGATGTTTCCTCTGTTCACTTCTGCAAGGATCACACTGCTTAATGTACAATTTTGTTTTAAGTAAAGAGGATGAAAAAATTGGCGGTTTCTGTCCAAGTTATGGTGACTCCATCTAACTTCATAGTTATACAGGGAGCTCCATACCACCATTAGCCTAATCTTTCAAATCTAATTATTTGTATGCATTTATACAGTCACTTCCCCAGGTTTCACCCCCACCCCCCCAAAAAAATCTGGTATCTATAGTAGATCCACAAATTCCCTTTGACCTTCCTACTTTGTCTTTTGAGTCTAAAAGTCCCTCCTCATATTCATTCCAATTTCATACCTATTTTCTGTTGCAGAAAGGGAGATATTCTTTGTGGAGAAAAATCAAGCTGTGTTAACACTGCATTTTAGATAATAGCCTGTAACAATTTCTCAAAGTGAGAGCAACCTGTACAAAACTTACATGGGAATGATTAATCAAAGAAATAGAGATTGCTTAGATTACTGAGTCCCTTCTTGATCCAATAAATGGAACTAAAATTGGTCTAGAGATGCATTTTTTAAAACATTCTTCCAAAGGTTTCTATGCGCAATAAAGTGTCAAAACCACTCACAGAGCTGTTGAGGATAAATCGGCAAGCAATGATGAGGGTTGTTCCTATGACAGTGATTGTGGTAGAGGAGGAGAAGAGGACATGCGTGAGAATCATTTCAGATGTAGATTTCAGAGATAGATTTCATCCTTTGGTAGCACTCAGATTGGAGTCAAGTTGAGCTAGCTTTTAAGTGTGTATGGAATCACCACTCAGGAATGGTTCTCCCTGCAAATTCCCTCAGCTACTTTGCTTGCTGGCTGGGCACAATGCACCTGCACCCAACCAATTTAGCAGTTCTGCAGAAGTGGGGTTTGGAGGCAGTTTTGGTCACACTTTTGGTCATGCTGCAGCTACTTTATTTTACACTCATAAGCACTAACACAGCAGCTGGGATATAAGAAGAAGGCATCAAGGTGGGTGGATGTTACGTAGACCCTGAGCTCGGAAAGCCAACAGGAGCAAACAGACTGCTGTCTGCTTGAGATGTGAGCACATGTTGTGCAGTTCATTGTGCTACCACATGGCCCTCCCAGGTACTGATGGCAGCGTCCTTAAAACTCAGAAATCCTAAGCTCATTGCCATGAGTCCTCTTGTGTTTTTGAATCTTCAGTCTAAAACCACCAGCATATATACAAGGGATCAGCAGGGATGAAGACATGAAAGAACAGAAAACCAAGTGTCATGCATTAAGTCAGTAATGCCCACCCTCTGTTTTATGGGACACTACCCTTCAGGGAGTCAGTGGATTTGTCTCAACAGCAAACACAATAAAATAAATTGGTCAAATACAGGCTTGAACAAAGTTAACCAACTTTCTCTACTGCCTGACGCTTAGAATACTTAATGTGATAATGTGCACAGAAGCTGTAGGGTAACACTTAAGAACACACACCCTGGAGCAGGATTGCCGAGATTCAGATATTTGTTGGGCTACTCACAAGCATGTTGATCCTCTTCTGGCTTCAGTTTCCCTGTCTGTAAAAGTTAAATAATAATCATACCTACCTTATAGTGTTATAGGAGAATTAAATGAGATAATGAATGAAAGGGCTAGGGTAATCCTTGGCACTTGATAAGTACTCAATAAAACAAGCTTACAAAAGGCAAACAGACAAACAAACAAAAGGGCAAACAGCACCTTGTGAACTGACTTGACCTAGAATGATTTGGAAATTGATAAAGGATGATTTTATTCGACTTCAAAATCACTACCAGTTTTGTGATTGTGACTGAAGGCATGAAATTAAAAGATGCTTGATCCTTGGAAGAAAAGCTATGGCAAACCTAGACAGTGTATTAAAAAGCAGAGACATCACTTTGCTGACAAAGATTCATTTAATCAAAGCTATGGTTTTTTCCTGTAGTCATGTATGGATATAAGAGTTGGACCATTAGGAAGGCTGAGTGCCAAAGAATTGATGCTTTCAAACTGTGTTACTGGAGAAGACTCCTGAGAGTCCCTTGGACTGCAAGGAGATCAAACCAGTCAATCCTAAAGGAAATCAACCCTGAATATTCATTGGAAGGACTGATGCTGAAGTTGAAGCACCAATACTTTGGCTACATGATGTAAAGAGAAAACTCACTGGAAAAGACTTTGTTTGATACTGGGAAAGATTGAAGCAAAAGGAGAAGAGGGCAGAAGAGGGTAGCATCACCAACTCAATGGACACGAATCTGAGCAAATCCCAGGAAACAGTGAAGGACAAGGAAGCCTGGTGTGCTACAGTCCATGTGTTGCAAAGAGTCAGACACAACTTAGTGACTGAACAACAACAACAACAAATAGAATGATTATATTCTTTGCTATCATTTGAACTCCCTGAATATAATCATATTTCTTGGAGTCTTAAAAGTAGACCAGGAGAGAAAAATTTGAAAATACTCTTCCTTCAAATATATTTTGCTTCTCAAGAACTTATTTTTCTGATTTCTAAGTCAGAGACTGTGGTTTGAAAAAGAGTGGGATATCTATATGTATACCTTTTCTGTCTACTGAGAACATAAGAAAAGGAATTGGTATCTATTCCTTTCTGTATCTCTAACACCAGTCCTTAGTGCCTTGACTATTGGAAAATTAAGTAAGTGCTTACTGAATACAGTTTCTTACAGATATATCTTTTAACAATTTGGGTAATGAGAAAAAAAAATGTTCTTTAGTTTACTTTTCATAATTATAAAATTCAAACTCCTATGTGAATGGTTCACAAACCATGATCTATGAACCACTGGCAATCCAGAGTCAATTCCTTGCTTAGGTGACAACTTGAGAGGTCTCAGAGTAAACCAGATTGTCAAATATTGCCTATAGGAACTTAACATGAACATGTATGATTCCTGTTAAATATCAGTCTTCTCTCTCTATTGGAAAATTCATTGTAGGAAAATATACTGTGACAAAACAATCTTTTAATCAATGTGTGAATATTTGATTGTTAGGAATCTCTGGATGTCTGTAGCATAGGTTCAGTTCAGTTCAGTTGCTCAGTCGTGTCCAATTCTTTGTGACCCCATGAATCATAGAGTTATGTTAATTCGTGTGATGCTATAGTTTTCAACTCTGTCTACATTTTAGAATCACAAAGTTGGGGAGATAGGGGAAAGGTTTTAAAAGGTTTTGAAAAGTTAAAAGAATCTCAGAGATGCTAATTTCACTTATTACATCAAACAACTTGCTTATATCACATTTCATAGAACATTTAAAAGCAAGTAGCCCTTTTCTCCAGGGTTTCCCAGGTGGTGCTAATGGTAAAGAATCGGCCAGCCAAGGCAGAAGACATCAGAGATTTGAGCTCGATCCCCAGCTCAAGAAGATCCCCCGGAGGAGGGAATGGCAACCCACTCCAGTATTCTTGCCTGGAGAATCCTATGGAGAGAGGAGCCTGGTGGGCTACAGTCCATAGGATGGTAAAGAGTCACACACGGCTGAGTGACCAAGTGTGCACACACACAGTCATTTTCTCTAAAGGGAAGATTGACAGAGATTATTTAGGAGAATTTTAATCAAAAGAGTTGGTAAGAACATGAGAATAATTTACGGACTCCCATTGGGTGGACTGCAGTAGTATTTCAGGAAATGGGACCAAAAATGAAAACTGGGACATAAACACAGAGAAAACACATTCTTCCTATGTCTCTTTTTAGCCAAAGGCAAGTGAGGGCATCAGTATTCCTGGCAATGGGCCCTGATGAGAGAGAAATAATGGTAGCAATGATGATGGTGATGGTGGTGATGATAATTATGGAGGATATAAGAGTTAACAATTATCAAGTTTCCTTCGTATAATGGGAACTCGAGTTTTTCTTATTTAATTCTTACACAATTTCTAAGAAATAGATATCACATGAGCATATCTAGTTTTCAATAAATACTTGTCACTGTTATTTTTCTCCTCTTCCTTCTATATACAGTTTTGGATACTTTGATCTGTAGTAACTTTTGAAACCAGGAGTCAATAAAATGAAAATTCATGGATTTCATTAGGACATTAAAGGGGCTTCCCTGGTGGCTCAGTGATAAAGAATCCACCTGTGCTGCAGGAGATGCAGGAGACACAGGTTTGATACCTGGGTTGGAAAGACCCCCCTGGAGGAGCGCATGGAAACCCACTCCATTATTCTTGCCTAGAGAATCACATGGACAGAGGAGCCTGGTGGGCTACAGTCCAAAGAGTCACAGACAGTCAGACACGACTGAAGAGACTAAGCACACATGTACACATAGGACATTAAAAGCTGATTCAATTATAAAAGTTATTTTTCAAATTATATTTCCTAGATCCTCCAGAAGACATGACTGAAAAACAGATACACACACACACACACACACACACACACACACACATCCCTTTCTTGTGAACTATTGACATGGTTTTTTATGAAAGCCCTACGGAAAAAGTCAAAAAATTCTTTTTCTAGTTGCCTGGATTCCAGGTGTTCTCAAAATAAGAAAGATGTTCAGCTACACCAAGCATGCAAGGCACTGACCCGACATCATGTGGAGCCCAGTGGTCAACCAGAACACCTGAGTGAGGTTTGAATCCAGATGTCAAGGACTATGGCCAGAGTGATTCACTTTAGGGAAAGCCATTCTGGCCCTATGTCTAATAGTTAATGTCTTTATATAGTTGTCATAGTAGTTAAAATTTCTCAATTATTTTCTGAAAACTTTTGTGAGGGGAGCAATGCCTGAAAATTTCTTGGTTTTGCCTCTGAATCACACAGACCTTCCAGATAATCCATTTAGGAAATCTTTCTTAATTTTCTCATTTACCACTTTTGAACAATATAGAATAAATCTGTGTCCAGCTTTTGCCAAGACAATGCTCTGAGGGTTTCCAGTGTTCCCTGGGAATCATTACTTTGTTTTGGTTTGCTTGGGTTCAGAACCCTTGAGATGGCCCTGGAGTTTCAGGTTCATTTAAACTGCTGAGTCGGGCCTGGTTTCCATCTGCAACCATAAAATTGCTTTGGATTTCTCCAAACTCAGCCCAGGTTTGCTGAAAACTCATCTAAGAGTTGGCTAGGGTTCACTGAGAGGTTTGCAGATCTATTTGATTATTTAGTTGTTCAGAACCCAAATTTCTAAATTGCCAGGTGAGAACTTTACCTGGGTGGAAATTCTCTCATCTGGAGGCACTTGCTACACAAACCCAAGTTTAAAGGCTGCCTATTTGTAAGTGTTAAGATATCTGAAAGGGAAATACATTTCTCCAAATCTCAGAATGCCTCTTGAATTTTTCCTCAAATGAATAGCAAAAATATACATTTATCAAACCTTTTTTGTATAAAGTATGGGCCCTTATTCCCCACTAGGGTCTCCTTTTTCATTGGGAGTTACTGAGATATGTTTTCTAATTTACTCACGTGAATTACACTTTAGCAAATATGAACGAAGAGGAAAAGGGTTTGATTTCAAAACCAATTAAAGACTAAAGAATGGCTATATACCATGGTACCTGTGGAAATATATGTGAGTCAATAGGGGTAGACAAATGTTGCTTTATATTTAAAGACAAAAGAATGGATAATGGAATATATTTTTGACATATGGAATTTTCTAGCAAAGTGGGATTTCATAGATTGAAAAAAATTGAGTTTCAAATTTTCAGAAGATTTAATAAAATTTAAATATTTGTCCTTTAAAATAAATTTTAGGAACAGTGGCTACTTTGTCACCCTCTCCTTCCTCCAACAATCCTTGCTAAATCTAACTTAAACTCAGAAACTTCAGAATGATTTATATCCAAGACTCTGTCATCATTATTTTAAAACATGTTCTTCACTTGTTATAACTTTTGGAATGCCACTAATCAGTTGCTGTTTCTCCATGTCCAGAGTGAGGCATATGGCTAAAATGAAAGCTATAATTAAGATTTAAAATTAGTTTGAAATGATGATGGCTAACATTTTAGAAGATCATTTTGATGGGTCACTAGTAAAATTTAGTTTTGATAGCACCAATATTTAATATTGCTTTGTTACTAAAAATTCCAATATAGGTGTCATTGTTATAAATTTCACAGGTCAATACTAATTACATGAGAAAAAGTAGAAAATAAGACAAAAGCTAGAAGGTAAGGCAATGAGCTATGTGGATAATAGACTGTTATTTATTTATTTATTTGGTACAGAGAAACTATTTAGGTCATGCTAAGTGTGCTTATACACAAAAATGACATACATGCACATCATAAAAATTTTATACAGTCCATCCTGGTGGAATACTCCAAATACTATTAGGGAAACCTTTGAGAAGTTTCATAATTCTGCTATTTTTTTAATCTTTGAAACATAAAAATGTTTCCTATTTACAATGTGCTTATTAGTCCCAATGATTCACACATAAAAATTCACTATTAAACCAGGGCATATTCCATGAAGCCAGTCTTCAGTGGTAGTTCTGATTCTAGAGAAAAGGTATTTTTCATGGCATAATTATTTTCATTTGTTTGGCCTCCCTACCCACAGCTGGTGGAAGCATCAGTGACTAGATTGCATGCCTTTACCAGGAAGCAGAATAATCCACTGATTTCCTCAGGCACTTTGGGAATTAAAGGAATTGCCTAGCATTTTCACTCTTGATCTGGCTTGTAATCAGTGTCCTGCTGGTTTGTGTGATACTCCCCAAATGAATGCAGACTTAATGTCATCCTAGTTTAGCCACCTCTGAATGCCTGTCACCCACAGTCTTACCCTCCACCCCAGGCAGGGACCTACAGAGCTCACATCGGGAGCCAATTTCTTTTTTTTTTTTTTCAAGCCAGGTCTTTTCATTGGAAAAGACTCTGATGCTGGGAAAGATTGAAGACAGGAGAAGAGGACGACAGATGATGAGACGGTTGGATGGCATCACTGACTCAATAGACAAGAGTTTGAGCAAACTCCGGGAGATGGTGAAGGACAGGAAAGCCTGGCACACTGTAGTCTATGGGACCCAGGGATCAAACCTGTGTCTGTAGTCCATGGGATCCCCAAGAGTCAGACATGACTGAGCAACTGAACAACAACACCAACAAAAGTGTGAACTCACTTGCACCAAAAGAGATTAGGAAGGAGATGTCTAAAATTAAAAATATCAAAAGCATTATCTTTGTCTTAAAATGTGTATAGCTGCTGAAGGACCTAGTTGGAAAGTATTTGAGCAAAGAGGAAAACAATCCACAATTTTGTTTGGTCTTGTAATCTTGTCTTTATCGTTCCAGGAAAAAAATAAATAAGAATTACATTTTAAGAAATCTATGTAAAATTCAGGGTTACTGAATATGCTTATCTCATAGAGATACTTCCAAAAGTTCTGAACACATGTATACATTCTCAAGGGGCTTCCCAGGTGGCGCTAGTGGTAAAGAACCTGCTTGCCATTTCAGGAGGCTGAAGAGACGCAGGTTCTCTTTCCCTGGGTTGGGAAAATACGCTGGAGGAGGGTATGGCAACCTACTCCAGTATTCTTTCCTGGAGAACCCCATGGGCAGAGGAGCCTGGCAGGCTACAGTCTATAGGGTTGCAAAGAGTCGGACACAACTAAAGCAACTTAGCATGCATGAATAAATTATCTCTCCATCAAACATGTGTTCCCTCCATCCATGATGTAGCTGATGTGGGCTGGATTATATGTGTTCTCCCTGCCATCCCACTCAAAATTCATGTGTTGAATGTCCTAACCCCCATTTCCACAGAATGTTACTATATTTGGAGACTGACTTTTTACAGAAGCGACTACATTAAAATGTTTTTGTTAGGGTGCGCCCTATTCCAATCTGAGTGGTGTCCTTAGAAAAAGAAGAGGAAATCAGGATGCACACTCGCATAGAGGGACAATAGTGTGAAGGGACACAGGAAGGAGACAGCGTCTATAAGCCAAGGAGAGAGGTCTGGGACACAGCTTTCCCTCACAGCCCTCAGAAGGAGTGAACCCTGCCACTGCCTTGGTCGCAGACGTCTGGCCTCCAGAACTGTGAGAAAGTCAATTTCTGTTATCTATGCCACTAAGTCTGCAATATTTTGTATGACAGTCTTAGAGAATGAATACAATCAATGAAACTGCACTGAGCAATCAACCACATGGAAAGTGTACTAGATCGAGTAGTAAGAAGAATGCCAAGAAGATTTTGAGAGCTAGAAACACCAAACACAAAAATGAGATAATGAAGGGGGAAATGACGTGGTGTGAATGGAGGGAAAGTAACATTTGTAGAATAGCTGTAGATGGCAGCCCTCTGCAAGATGTTTGACATGGGCAACACAATATAGAATACACCAGCCATCCAGGGAGGCTAAAGGGTCCCAGTGATATTTGTGAATACAGAATCTCTCTTCAGGAATCTTTTGAGAAGATCCAGGTGGGAGGGGAGGTGCTTAAGGACATTTACCTTCGTGGTTTTCCTGATTTCTGCATTGGAGCATCTTCCAAGTCGATGGAAAGGCTAGGTGGCCATGAAGCTTCTAATCTCCTGTAATGTACAATGTGTAGGTCTCAGAGGTGATCTATTTATTTATTTTAATAATTAAGTGATAATATTTCCCTTTGGCCACAGAGCAGTTTCTCCTTTTACTGCTGTATTTGCACCCAAAGGCCATTTCAACTAAGAAAGGAGGTGACATCTTTCATCAACTGCATGGATCAGGTGCTCTTCTGACAAATCCATTTATAGATTTGTATGGATGCAGTCTGGCTTCTTCTCCAGCATCCTTGGCATTCTTAAGTTGTCTTATTAATCTGCCCATAGCCCTGTATAAATGTTACCAATCAGATTCTTTCATAGGCAAGATTAAGATCACATTTTAAGTAAGTAGCAGAACCTGGATTTGAACTCATAACTCTATGAATTCTCAATACCTACCCCGCCTCCTCACCCTGCAAGGATGGAAAGTGGGAAGAATTCTGGCCATTTAACTGAGCATAAGGCTCTTTGTCCCACAATGATATTTCCCTCTAGTAGGATTTTGATATAATCCCACAGAGCAGTGGAGCTCAACCTCGCTATGCATTAGAATGACCTGAAGAACTTTTAAAAACAGAGATGACCAAGACCACATCCCCAAAGTCTTGACTTCAGCTGGTTTGAGGTAAGCCAGGCATCAATATTTTTAGAGGCTCCTAGAAAATTCTAATAAATATTCATTGTTGAGAACTTCTACCATAAACAGAAGCTCTACAGAATCTGAGGGTAGGGGAAAGATAGGAGTAAAATACTACCTTCAAATTTCAAAGTAAATGAAATCTATTAAATAGAACTCAAAATTAACTGAGGAGTTTCAATTTATTTAGCAAAAATATACAAGGAAGTCAAAAGACAGAAATCAACACACAATTGGCCATTTTTTCCCAGAATATTCAATTTGTAGACTTTACTAATCATTGTTATTGATTAGAAAAATATTAATATATTTTTCAAACCTTAGAAAAAATACGTAGATGCTCCAAACCCACATATGCATGACCATAGCTAACATGCTTGTCTTTGTTTATATAAATTTTACTTCTTTAGAAATAAAAACCTCTTGCTGAGGATTGTTTTTAGCAGCCTATTTTAAGGTCCTTCATCAAGCTTTATCCCACAGCCCAGCTCTTTTTCATTGTTCCAGATCCAGACTATTCATCTAGTGCTTCACTGAGAACTAAATGTTTTCTTTCTTCCTTAGGCTTCAAAACTAAAGTCATGGTTTCACTATTTGGAAAATCCCAAATTCAAACTGAACATGGATTTTAGTTCCACTGCCATGTTTAAACATTTTTTAATAGAAAATGCTTTATTGCCACTGATTCAAAGCCACAAACATGCTTTGAATCCAATTCAATATACTTCTTATTTGTTTCTGATTTTCTTTTTTTTCCCTTTTAATTATTATTAGAAGGTATAAATTTCCAGGAAAGCTTGGCCCTGACAAGGCTCCATTATTTGCACATGACAAGGTTTATCAAAAACAGTTGGATTTTTCTAAGAAGGCTTTTATGTTTCCTCCATAAAACATAAATAAATGAAAAGGATTAGACTGAGGAAACGGAGTATAATTCATCACCAATGTGAAACATAGTCAACCAGTTGCAGATGGATAAACTGAAGAACTTGGGACTCTGTTCCAGGCAAGCAAACCATCTTCCCTGTGCCAATAAGATGTCTTTAACTTCAGTAAAGGAACAGGGCCTGTTTTGTGGTTTGTGATGTCATTTAAATTTATTAGCCTTCTTTTGTTTTTCAGCATTTAGTATATATGTCTAAAGCTGGTTTTGACTCTTGAAAATCTATCATATTCTAACGTTGACTTAAAGATATAATAAGGTTTCCTCTCTCTCCCCTCCCCTTTGCTTCCCTCCTGCCCTCCCCACCCCCAAACAGAAAAAATAAAACAATAGGAAAACACAAAGCTCTGAGCACTGAAAAGGTAGCAGCTCTGAGATGCCTAAAACACCATGTTCAGCAGCAGATTTGCTGGTAAAGAATCCGCCTGCAATGCAGGAAACCTGGGCTCCATCCCTGGGTTGGAAAGACCTCCTGTTGAAAGGAGCAGCTACCCGCTCCAGTATTCTGGCCTGGAGAATTCCATGGACTGTATAGTCCATGGGGTCGCAAAGAGTTGGATACAACTCAGTGGCTTTCACTTTCACGTTTATCCGCATAAATACAATTTCTCCCTACCAAGACAAAATCAAGTATTTCAGCTAGTCTAACCTAAAACATAATACTTCTTTGGTTTATAGATCAGTCTCTCATTTTGTCTGCACTGCCCACCATGCAGCCTCATTCTTGGTGAAACAGAAATTCACGGCACAATTTCCCCCTAAAATCTGTCTGAACTTTCAGAAATAAAAGACTTTTCAAGTCCCATATTATTTCCCTGCACTTCCATTCCTGTCTAATAATAATGGAGTGCTTTATAGTATATAAATCATATTTCTGTTTAAAAGTGACCTTCCCCATAACCTTTTTGTCTCTGCCTGTCAGCACATATTCTTCTAGTAATAATAAGCTTTAGCCAGGAACGAGGACTCAAAATTAGACTGATTCCAGGAACCACCCTAATGAAGGCTGGGATGTAGCTTATTTTGAAGTTAAATAACTTACCAATTTCCCCCTCAAGTAGATGTGAACTGAATGAGTCATTTTAAAAAATAAAAAAGTTTACTGATAGTTTTGAAAAGGAGAAAAAAAAGCTAATAATTTTCAGCTTGAGAGAGCCCTCTGAAACTAACAGTGAAAATGATGTATGTTTACATCATTTTCTGTTAAAACCAAATTGGAAATCTATTATTTCTTTCTAATTCTAGCACAGCTTTTAGAAGCCATAAGGCATTAGAACTTTAATCCGCTGTCTTTTCACCTGAAAATCTTTTGATCCTAGAATTCTTCAAAATTTAAAATGTTATACTATAATGAATCATTTAAGCAGGATGCATTATATACTGAACTGGCATTTTTTTTTTCAAAGTGTATTAACATTCAATTACCAAGCTTTAATACAAACACCTTAGGCATACAATTTTCTAATTTTAATATCTTCCCAATAAAATGTTTTCCATATGGCTGTCACAAGTATATTATTTATTTAGAGAAAAATGATTCAAGTCTGAGCTCTTAGAGGGCTTCCGTGGTGACTCAGATGGTAAAGAATCCGCCTGAAATGCCAGAGACCTAGGTTCAATCCCTGGGTTGGGAAGATCTCCCGGAGAAGGGAACAGCTACCCACTCTGGTATTCTTGCCTGGAGAATTCCATGGACAGAAGGGCCTGGCTTGCTCCAGTCCTTGGGATTGCAGAGTTGGACACGACTGAGTGACTTTCACTTTCACTTTCATTTTTTCTGAGCTCTTAGAAGCTGCTGCTGCTAAGTCGCTTCAGTTGTGTCCGACTCAGAAGCTAGACCCGAAGAAACATTTGAAACTGACTATCTGATAAATAGATGGAGATATATATATATATTCTCTTTCAACTAAATGGTTTCATTTTTAACCATTGGTGTAAATTTTATACAAATTTTATTTTGGAGTGAATCATAATTAAAAATAAAACAGCTTACTTTCAATAGGTTAATTGATATTTAAGCCTTTTCTACATTCGAGATTGGCTTATAACTGTGAGCTAGTCATTTTTACCTATTTATACAATTAGGAAGACATGCAAAGTAAAGGGTGCAGTGCCTCAGAATGTAAATGACTTCCCAACCATGGAAACTCTTTAGGACAGTTCTATCAGGTAGAAATGAAGGAAGAACATGAGTTGCCTCCATGATCACAGAATCAAGCAATGTCAGCCCAGGCACAAATCTTGGAGATCATCCGCATGACCATCCCCTAGCTTGGTCCAGGAGATGTGGCTAGATACACCACAGTGAGAGATAACCCAGGCCAAGGATCTGGGAAGATCCAGTAAGCTGTGTCTCCCCTTTGATACTCACCTTCCACACTGACACATAGTAGATGTGGAATGTTTTGAAGGAAAGGAGACCATTTACCTGTGTTGAATCCTATGTACTCCCCACTGAGTTGAACATGGAAAGTTTTGCATATGGTAAACCTTCCCATCTTTTCCTTGTATTAAGATAATTTCCTAGAGCAGTGTTCAAAGGAATACTAATTTGAAATCCATCATTTTAAGAACAATGGAATGAAGTCCAGATAAATAAAATATTAAACCCATGTCTCATAGGGAACAACTTTTGAATCCTATCTTCAAAATTTCACGCACCTTTACTGAATACTTTCAATAAAGAGACTAATTTACATACTACCTATACACAGGGGATCTCATTGCTTGTAACCCGCCCATATCCTTACTGTGATAGACTGAAGCGTTCTCGTGAGAAGCAATTTATCTGGGTACCCATGGACTCTGGGCTCCATGAATGGTCATGGCAATTGTCAAAACATAAGCTTGCTAATAACATCCTATCTGATCACACACAAAGACACGTGGCTATATTCACTAGTAAGCTGAGTGCAATAGAAGATAAAAGACCTGAACTCATATATTTAGACCCTGCCTTTAATAAATATCATCCTAACATCTGGTTCATCGGCTGAGTTCCCCTGGGTATCTTCAAGTGGACCTCGCATCTCATTTTCTTTCCCTGAAGCTTATGAGGGTTTAGGAAGCGGAGACTGTGAAGAAGGTTCTTTCTTCTTCTCTTACTCACATCTGTGTATAACTTTAATTGCTCTCAAATAATAGTGAATGAGCTCACAAGTTAACCTTATTGCTCAAAGCACTGTAGAGTACTGAGATCTGGAGATATTAACTACTCTGGCATGGGATTTGTCTGTGAGTTCAAGTTCAAAAGGGACCCTTGATGGATTGGAAGAGCTCTTAATGGTGAGCAGAAAGAAGCTGCCAACAATTGCTGGGCCACCATCCTGGCTGACCCTTATCAGCAACTTTTATCCCAGTCCTTTGAATGTCCACCAGGGGCCAGGTGAGACAGAGTCAGGATCTGTGGAATCTCCAGGATTGAGTTTAAAAGGAGGATCAGTTGGCAGGTGGCAGTTGAATTATTGAGCTGTGCTCTCTTATTTGTGTCAGCAGCAAGCTATTCTTCTTTGTCTCTGTCTCAGAGACAAACTGCAGGCCTCCGGCCCATCAAAAACAGTGACGTAGAACTACAAAAACCTCTGGAGGAAAGAGAAATGGTGCTTCTTTTTCTTATGGAAGTGATTGTTGATCAAATCACCATGTTTAAATATCAAGGCAAAGCAACACAGATGCAAAAAGCTCTATGGATCCTTAATCATTCATGGTGCTGTTTCTCCTCAATGCCAACACTAAATTTCTGCAGGATGTATAATTTTTTAAGTGTATTTCTTCTTTTTTTATTTTCCTTTTAAGTCAAAAATCTATTGTAGTGCTTCTCAAAGATTAATGTACATACCAACCACCTGGGGATCTTGGTAAAATGAAGATTCTGATTCAAGACGCCTGGGCTGGGATCTGAAGGATGCATTTCTGGAAAGCTCCCATGTGGTGCTGAGGCTTCTGATCAACCACACATTTGAAGGATCAAGGTTCCAGTGTATTATAACCATGGTTGAGTTGCTGCCATTCTTAGGGTAATACACTTGTAAGTCAATCATGGAGCAGCAGATTGACTTCACAAATAGTTGCTTTGAGTTGGCATTATAGGTAGAGAAGGTTACTATTCTAAAGTAGGAAAGATCTTATTGAGGATAACTGGATGAAATGAGGACATTTCGATTCAAGCTCTTTCCTTTCATTTATCATCTTAGCTCATGAACTTCAAAACTTTTCAATTAAAAATGAATTATAAAAGAAACACCATCACAGATAAGTTTCAGGTGCTACTTGCCTGAACTTTTACTCTCCTCTAAAAACCAATACTGCTATTATACCCCAAGGGTACCTCAGAATTCTTGTTTTTCAACCTCACCTTTGGAAGATGGGGCCAAGTATCAGAAGGGTGATTAAGTCAACATTCCAATGAGTTTTGTATAGTTTTGAAATTAGATCCATTTTTATTCACTTCAGACAATATAAAGGTTAAACTCTGCACTTGAAAAATACAGTTGAATAATGAGTACTTATCCCAGCCAGCCATCCTGTAGATGCACTCTAATGTGCCGGCTCAACCTCTTTATTTTGAACAAGTAAGCACAGTTTTCAGAAGCCAAATAAGGCATCTGGTTAATTAAGTCACTGAGTTAGTCAGATGTGTTTTAACTTTTGTAAGAAAGAATAGGAATAGTGATGGAAAAACCACACAACTTCTAAGGATTCCTGGTAAATATGGCCTTAATCATTGACAAGAAGTAACCAAAAACCCAAGACCACTTTAATATGTGCCAAATACCAACATAATGATCCTAAACCAAGAAAACTTTCAAAACCTACTTTCTTTTTTTTTAAATTTTATTTAATTTTTAAACTTTACATAATTGTATTAGTTTTGCCAAATATCAAAATGAATCCACCACAGGTATACATGTGTTCACCATCCTGAACCCTCCTCCCTCCTCCCTCCCCATACCATCCCTCTGGGTCGTCCCAGTGCACTAGCCCCAAGCATCCAGTATCGTGCATCGAACCTGGACTGGCATGTTCCTGATCATCTTTCCTTCCCACTATTACAGCATTTTAAAGTTGAGTCGGTGTGTGTTTCTGTCTCTTTTTCTAGACTATAAGCTGTTCTAGATCAGTAAATTTATCCTATTAATCTAGGCATCTCTCTGAGAACTTAGCATGAAATCATATTAGTAGCTTAGTTCAGTTCAGTCACTCACTTGTGTCCAACTCTTTGCTACCCCATGGCCTGAAGCACGCCAGGCTTCTCTGTCCATCACCAACACCCAGAGCCTGCTCAGACCTATGTCCACTGAGTTGGTGATGCCATCCAACCACTGCATCCTCTGTCATCCCCTTCTCCTCCAGCCTTCAATCTTTCCCAGCATCAGGGTCTTTTCCAATGAGTCAGTTCATTGGAAACTGAACTGACTGATGCTGAAGCTGAAACTCAGCTTCAGCATCAGTCCTTCCAATGAATATTCAGGACTGATTTCCTTTAGGATGGACTGGTTGGATCTCCTTGCAGTCCAAGGGACTCTCAAGAGTCTTCTCCAACACCACAGTTCAAAAGCATCAATTCTTCGGTGCTCAGCTTTCTTTAAAGTCCAACTCTCACATCCATACCTGCTGCTGCTGCTGCTAAGTCGCTTCAGTCATGTCCGACTCTGTGCAACCCCATAGATGGCAGCCCAACAGGCTGCCCCGTCCCTGGGATTCTCCAGGCAAGAACACTGGAGTGGGTTGCCATTTCCTTCTCCAATGCATGAAAGTGAAAAGTGAAAGGGAAGTCACTCAGTCGTGTCCGACTCTAGCGACCCCATGGACTGCAGCCCACCAGGCTTCTCCATCCATGGGATTTTCCAGGCAAAAGTACTGGAGTGGGGTGCCATTGCCTTCTCAGACATCAATACCTAACTACGGGAAAAAATATAGCCTTGATTAGATAGACCTTTGATGGCAAAGTAATGTCTCTGCTTTTTAAAATGCTGTCTAGTTTGGTCATAACGTTTCTTCCAAGGAGTAAGTGTCTTTTAATTTTATGGCTGCAGTCACCATCTGCAGTGATTTTGGAGTCCCCAAAAAATAAAGTCTCACACTAATTCCACTGTTTCCCCATCTATCTGCCATGAAGTGATGGGACCAGATGCCATGATCTTAGTTTTCTGAATGTTGAGGTTTAAGCCAACCTTTTCACTCTCCTCTTTCACTTTCATCAAGAGGCTCTTTAGTTCTTCTTCACTTTCTGCCATAAGGGTGGTGTAATCTGCATATCTGAGGTTATTGATACTTCTCCCAGCAATCTTGATTCCAGCTTGTGCTACATCCTGCCCAGCATTTCTCATGATGTACTCTGCATATAAGTTAAATAAGCAGGGTGACAATATATAGCATAATGTACCCCTTTCCCTATTTGGAAACAATCTGTGGTCCCATGTCCAGTTCTAACTGTTTCTTCTTGACCTGCATACAGATTTCTCATGAGGCAGGTCAGGTGGTCTGGTATTCCCATCTCTTTAAGGATTTTCCACAGTTTGTTATGATCCACACAGTCAAAGGCTTTGGCATAGTCAATAAAGCAGAAGTAGATATTTTTCTGGAACTCTCTCACTTTTTCAATGATCCAACAGATGCTGGCAATTTGATCTCTGCTTCCTCTGCCTTTTCTAAATCCAGCTTGAACATCTGGAGTTTCATGGTTCACATACTGCTGAAGCCCAGCTTGGAGAATTTTGAGCTTTACTTTGCCAACATGTGAGATGAGTGGGATTTTGCCGTAGTTTGAGCATTCTTTTGTGTTACCTTTCTTTGAGATTGGAATGAAAACTGACCTTTTCCAGTCCTGTGGCCACTGCTGAGTTTTCCAAATTTGCTGACATACTGAGTGCAGCACTTTCACAGCATCATCTTTTAGGATTTGAAATAGCTCAACTGGAATTCCATCACCTCCCCTATCTTGTTCATAGGTGTCTAACTCTTTGCAACCCCATGGACTGTAGCCCTTCAGGCTCATCTGTCCATGGATGATTCTTTAGGCAAGAATTCTGGAGTGGGTTGCCATGCCCTTCTATCTGGGTTCTTCCCAACCCAGGAATTGAACCAGGGTCTCCTGCATTGCAGACAGATTCTTTACCAGCTGAGCTACCAGGAAAGACTGACAGAAAGAAAGGATCCCAAAAAATGCTTATTGAATTGAAGCTTACCCCAAAAGATATTTTTAACATAATTTTTCTTATTTATATAAGGAGAAATGACTTTGAGTTAAACTAAATATAAAACAAGATGTATCTAAAACAGTATTTTTTACATAAAATTCTATTTCATTGCTACTTTGGAAAGATCTTGGGAAAACTGTGGTCATGACAAAACACTTCTCAACCTGACCTGAAGGGACTGAACACTATTAAAAAGAAGACAATGGCATTAAAAGATGAGAATCTTCCTAACAAAGGAAGGCAGTAGTAAGACTTTGAATTTTGGGGAGGTTTGAGTACTTAAAACTAGGCCAATGGAATTAAATGAAATTGGATCAACAAGACAATAACTTCTATGTATCTAGTTAAAAGGTATGGTGGTTTTGCCTTTTATTTTCATTCGAATCTCTCTTAGAATGGCAAATAAATAGAGAGAAAAGGTAAAAGCACCCTTGACTTTGTTTTCCTTGTTATTCTCCAATTAGTGATCCATGCAGTAGACTCTTTTTATAAATGTGAGCTCTGTTTAAAAATCAAAATTTGTTCAAACACAAAAATTGTATGGTGAGCACTGGTTTACAAAAGTAAGACACAGTGCATGCATGTGTGTTAAATTGCTTCCATCATATCTGACGCTTTGCAACACTTTGGACTGTAGCCCAACAGATTCATCTGTCCATGGGATTCTCCGGGCAAGAATCCTGGAGTGGGTAGCCAGGCCCTCCTTTCAGGGATCTTCCCAACTCAGGAATCGAACCTGTATTGGCAGGCAGTATGGTGTATTAATTTGTTTTAATTAAAAAGTGACAATCACATGAGGGTATGTCAAACATACATATTTGTGTAAGTCCTTCCCTGCTCTTCTTGTTTGCTCTCCTACCACAAGACCTCTCAATGAGACATTTGGTCAGTTTGGGATTCTTTACAATGAAACCTTCTTCCGAGTCTCATTGTAGAAACATAAACTGTAATGACATGGAAGAAAGATTTAGATAAAAGTGATAATAAACTGAGAAGCACCAAATGTTATCAAGAAACTTTATTTTCTTGAACTTTTAAAGAATGCGTTGTGCTTTTCGTGTTTGCATTTGTAGAGCACTGCTGGGAAAGGGGGCCAATGTTACATTTTCTGTTGGTAGATTCATTGCAGTTTATCAACACACATATATACAGAGACAATCCAACAGTTTAAGTAACATGCTCCTTACGCGTTTATGCTGGATCCAAACTCTTCGTTCTTCATGTTTCTGGGGTTTATATTTGTTCAGTCTCAGGCTTTATTGATTCCCTTCCCTAATTCTGTTGATGGTTTAATGATGGATTAATCTGCTTTATGCATATAATTTCTCTAATTCACTAATAAAATGGAGCACTTTCTTTAACATAGGTTTTCAGAACTATAACATAATTTGTCTTTTCCTCATACTTTTGACATAGTTGAAGTGTTTGATATAGATAGAAAGACAAAGTGGCATGAATTATTTCAAATGTCCTAAAAAGTTAAAACAAGCAAGCCTTTAATAATCCACAAGTCAGATATCATCAGGAAACTTACTTCTTTGTACAGGTATGACCTCAGAGCCATAAACCCTTACCTTCCAAGGGTGTAAAACAAATTATAAAAAGACTAAGCCTAAATTCTCAAGGTGTTAAAACAAGTTTATATCCTAAGAATTGATTTTATTTCTGCACCAAGTCATTAATGTAGCCTTGTTTTACCTACTGACATGGTTCCTTAGTATGAACTACTTAATGACATCACCATTAACTTGGTTTTCATTTAATCTTTTCAATGTGTTAGTTTTTATAGCACAGAAGTTATATTTAGAAACTTGTTAGTGTCATTATCCATGGATTTTCTTTTCTGGACAAATCTCAAGGTAAATTTCTCTTCCTAATGTGAAAATTGCAATCCTCTTTTTACATCACCTTTTCCCTCTCAGTCTGGAGAGAAGAAACAGCTGTCATTTCTACAGATTTGTAATATTGAAGTCTATGAAACATGCCTTATAAATAAATTCATTGAAAACTCTTTGAGAAGCAGTAAAGCTTTGCTCTGATTCTTGAGTCTAAACCAAGAATTTGAGTGATTTACAAACTGACCTCAGTTGAAAGCCACTGCAGTTCTGTTGGTTCTCTCTTTCAATAATTTTGTAAAGCTCATATTCATATTCAGAGTTGAATAACAAAGCTGTTAAGCTCCTTACATGTCTATTTCTCTAGCAGTTGTACTGAATAACTTAAGTCACTGCCATATTTATTGCACCACTGAAAACCTGGCATTTGTAAATATTTCTTATTTTTATGGGGTGATTATAGGGTGCTATGCCTTACACAAAATTCTCTTACAAGATTTTTCTATTCGTTGGCTAATACGTAAAGTATTTGGCATCCTCATTTTTTTTTCAAAATTCAAAAGATCAAAATTAAATTAAATTAAAAAAGGAACATAAGGACATTCCCAAACCAGTACGATATGAAAAATGAAAGTTGCTGTGCTCTTTTAATACTAAAGTTGACTAAATTCTCTTAAAACTGTCAGGATCTTTAGTCCCTCTCGACTGAGACTATAAATCCAACAAACAGTTCAAATTTACCCAAGTTAAAATTTAGTCAAATCATAAAGGATTATATCCTATCTACTGCAAATGCTTCCTGGAATTTCAATAACTACAGACGCAACCTACACCTTGACCTCATTTCAAAGACAAAATTTCTAAAAGGATGATCTTCAAACTGAAGGAAGGGTCCTAAATAACTAGCATTAATAAAATCTTTAGCAATTTAAGATATTCTATGCTATGGACCAAGCACAAAATCAGGCCAGAATGCATTTATAACATGTTGCATTTATCTTTAAAAAATGTTTTTCTGGGTAATTATTTTTTAACACATCTTTTTCTGAGACAATAGTCATAAAATAGTTTCTCCTTGTTGCCTTTATATTTCACAATTTTGTACTCATTTTTATTTTTTTCCAGTTATATTATTGTGTATGTGCTATACTTATTTTTATATGAATAAACTTTTTAATTTTGATATTTAACTACACATCTTGTGTATGTGTGTATGCTGTACACGGGTCAGGCTCAGTGCGAAGAAAACTACCAAGTGTGGATTTGAAAGTGAAATCAAAGAGGGTTAAATTAAAAATACAAACAGGAAGGAAATGACATACATAAAGCAAAACAACTGTAAAGAGATTTCATTTTTTAATAAATTAACAACAAAACTCTTTATGTTTACCTTCCCCTCATCCTCAACTGCCCTGTTATCTGCCTTCCTTGAAGAAATGATACATATTTCAAGTCTTTGAATTTTTAATGTGACTTCATCGTGGTGAATGATAATAATTGAAAAGAAAATATTCATTATAAATCAAGTCAGTGCATCAGCCAAGTTATTATATCAGTCAGTGTTCCACAGGTAAACAGCCCACTCAAATGGGCCAACTGAAGAAGAGTTTCTTAGTGAAGGAACCATTTATAAAAGTGTTCACTAGTTTCAATGACATAGGGAAGTTTCAGTGACCTTCAAAAGGGAAGGTGAAACTCACACCAGGGAGCAACACCACATAGTGAGGCCTAAAGAGTGAAGAGAAAGGCAGAACAGCTACTAAGATCTGGAGAGAACTTTCTGGATGAGGGACACGTGGCCCTGAAGCCTTGGCCCTGGATAGAGGAATACAACCATGGCCAGTCAGACCCAGAGCCAGGAAGGGAAAAAGCTAAGAAAACGGGCACTGTTCTTATTCTCTGAAGTTTGTGCAAGGCTTGTTGAGAGCTACAGCTGACCAGAAGCCAGATAACAGGGGCACCCAATGAGTGAAATCCACAGACACCCATTTCCCAAGGTCCAGAGCCAAACATTCTGATAAATAAGCTCAAGGACGTAATGTACAGCTTGACGACTATAGTAGATAATGCTATCTCATATATTTGAAAGTTACTACTAGATCTTAAACATCCTCATCATGAGGGGGAATAAATACAACTGTGTGGCTATGGGTGTTAATTAGACTTATTGTGATGATCATTTTACAATATAGACAAATATTGAATCGCTATGTTGTACACCTGAGACAAATGTAAGATTATATGTCAATTATATCACAAATTAAAAAAAAATAGTTCTTATCCAACATAGGCAAATCTATAGAGAAAGAAAGCAGATTAATAGTTCCCAGAGGCTGGTAGGGGAGGGGCAGTGGGCAGTGACTGCATGATAGGGTTTTCTTTTGAGGTGATACTAAAGAAGAGTGGTGCTGTGCTCAGTCTTGTCTGACTCTTTGCCACACCACGGACCGTAGTCTGCCAGCCTCCTCTATTCAGGGGATTTTTCAGGCAAGAATACTAGAGCAGGTTGTCGTTTCCTCCTCCAGGGCATCTTCCCGACTCAGGTATCAAACTCACATCTCCTGTGTCTCCTGCATTAGCGGATGGGTTCTTTACCAGCTGAGCCTTTGGGGGAAGCCCATCATTCCTATAGAACAACTTACAAAAAAGAAAGAAAGAAAGAAAGAATCCCTCCACCTCAAATATAAGACAATTCTATTTTGTATTTGCCTTGAAAATTAGGAATTTTTGCTTTAAGTGGATCAAATTGATCTGATTAATAACTGATAACTGCTACTTAAATTGACACAAATCCAAGAACAATCCCATTGACCTGAATAAAACCATTTGCAAATTTGTGCACTCTTTACAAAAAGCTCATGTGCACATTTCAAGCTTAGAGATTTTGCTTTAAAAAGCAGCTCTTCTTCATAATCTAGTCCTTTTCTACTGATTTTCCTTGATGGTAAACCAATTACATCATGGAAGTGTCTTTTTACTTAGAGTTCAGTAGCTGTTTCTAGCGTGGGAATAGAGAGATTAAACATATTTGAGAATTAAGCTCCAATTTACATGAACTCAATTGTGGTTAAGCAACTAAATAAAAGTACTGAAGTATAAGACTTTTTATGGCTCACATGAGGAAACGATTCCAAACCACTGTTTTCTCTAACAAGAAATTCCTTCAGTGTATTTTGGAAACAATTCTATAAATGTCAGTATGTTTTATGCTAATTCTTCATATACAATGCATTAATTTTATAGGGATTTAAATCATCAGGTTTTATTATTCCTTTTACATTGTGTATTTCTTTGAGAAGAAACATGACTCCTTGATTTATCTTTGTACAATACTTGAATGGTATAGGGCTTTTAATAAAGAGGTCAGGTACTGAAGAATCGAGTTCACTGATAACTTTTGTACAGGTGTCAAAACTTAGACTTTCATTTGAGTGTGTATGCCGTCATTAGATGAATAATTTCCTTTAAATGGGGAGACGGTTGTTAGTGGCTTTAAGTTCCCTTCCAGGTCTGCCATTCTATTTTCCACTTACAACTTTGCATTTGTGATGCATACAAGCTTACATACACAGTCTTATTGGATACTGAATCCTTAAGATACTCCTCTAGGCCAGGAGGAGCGTCTTCAGGATTTTCCTTAAGATTTTCACTGTTTCACAACTGAGGAAACCAAGATTTACGAGATTTTCACAAGACAGAGAGTGGACTCAAGTTTCCTTCTTCTAATTCTACAACTACCACACTACCACACTATAACTATCAAATCCGGAATTGTATATTGTAAAGATGGATAAACACTCTTTACTGGTATTCCAGGGAGGATAAACCTGTAATATCTAAAAACTTCCTTTTAAGCTTTAACCTCTGGATCAAAAAGTAGTTTAACATATTGGACTAAATTAAAGAAGACTAATAAACTAGGTTTATTAGTGAAAATAATAAACTAGGTTTCATTTTGCCAGTCTCTGTCTTTTATGGATGAAAACAGTCTTTATATTAAAATTATTTGTTAATATCTGCAAAAGCAAAAATTTACCACTGCTTAGATTTTAGCATATGACCTCCGAACATTGTATCATATTCCTTTTTATAAAATGTAGAATTTTGTTTTTAATGGAAGAAATGTAATGTGAACACTTTCCTTTGACTATATTTTACTGACATAGTTTGCAATATATATTCATGTTGTTTAATTTCAAAAGCATGGTATGATTTTCTTAGCTAATTTCTTCTTGCCAATCCTTTCAGTTTTTTTTTTTTCCAGAGAAACAAATTCTGTTATCAAAACATTTCCATAGTGTAGATAACTTCCTTAAGCTACAGTCCTACAAAGGAAATTACTGGTTAAAGAGTTTGTGCATTTTTAAGACTTTTAAAAAACCTTGGTTAAAATTTTCCCCAGAAGTTCTGTGAAATTTATACTATGAAATACAATTCCTGATGTTTCTTTATTCCCAATATCTTTGTCAATATTTTTAAATGTTTAATATTTGTCAGTTGATAGTTGAAAATAGTTTCTTTTCATTGGCATAATGACAGTGATAATCAATGTTTTTTTCCTGTCTGTGTGTATGTGCTGGTTGACTGTGTTCATTTTTTGGGTATGCATTTATTTCATTTTCTCTGTGAAAGATTTGGTTTTACATTTAGAAGTGTTTTTCCTTGTTATTATTATATAAATATTTATGTACACTTTCTTGTAGTCCTATGATTTAATTTTGATGTACATGTAATTTTAACGCAGCTGGAATACATCTTGGTGTATAAGCATTTCTGATTTTTCTCTATTCCTCTTTGAAGCTTATTATATGGATTGCAATGACAACATCATTTGTTAAAAAAAATTCATCTTGAATTTAAAATGCTCTATTTATGACCTATTAAATACTTATGTGTAAATGAATTTGCATAAATATCTGTTCTTTACCATTAATCACATTTATAATTCTGAACCTCCTCCCATACTGTTTATAGTTGCTTTATAATATATTTTCTTCCCAATGGAAAAAGTCTTGCAATACTCTTTTTCTTTTAAATTATTTTTAGTTTTATTTTCAGAAGAAATTAAAAACCATTTTGTCATCTTTCATAAAAAGCTCCTTTGGGACATTAATCAGAATGATATTAAAGTTAAAATTGATTTGAGAAACTGGATAATCCTCTAGTTAATTAGTACTAACCAGCTTACTCATATTAGTTCATTTATTTGTTTATTCATTCAACAGTTCTTACTTGGCTTATTCCCCCCTATTCTCCCAGGACTGTATCTGACATCAAAAAAGGCAGCAGTCTGGGAAAACAGACTAGTTAGCTAGGAATTTTAGGTTAGTTCCTCACATTCATCAGTAATTCTTAATGGGGCCCTAGTGGTCCTCACACTTATGGGGGTATCAGAATCCCTTAAGGAACTTGATAAAAAGACCAATGTCAGAGCTGATTCAGTTTCAGGGAAACTGGGCCTCTGTTTTGTTAACCTCTCAGGGTGAGTCTTAGACATACCCAAGTTTTAGAACTATTGCCTTAAACAATCTCTAAAATTAAATGTCAGGGGACATTAAATTTCAGGTACCTTATTAAGGATAATAGTAATATTCATGAAGCACTTTTATAAGTTCTTTTTCAAAGAATAAATAACTTAATTCTCATAACCAAATTATGCGGTGACACTATTACCGTCCCCATTTTACAGGTTAGGAGCGAGAGGCTCAGTCAGCAGCGTGCTGTAATATGCCTGCAGAACGGCTGGGAATATCACAGGCAGGAGGGAAACCCAGGCCACCTCTCTTGCCTTCATCTTTGTGCTACACCCTGTATCACCTCTACTCTTCTTCACTTAGTTTTATATGCATACACTTTTTAGAGCTTAAATACATGTATTTGTGTAAGAAGCTTTATACTGTTAGCATAAATGGAACACATTTATGAATTGCCAAATATAGAAAGTGCTTGTAAAAATAAATTCCACATGTGAAGCTCGCTCCATGCTATTGTTCAAATTTTGAGCCCAAGGCCTCCACTTTGTTTTTTAAAGGAGATTAATACGTGTGTTAAAAGTTTCAAAGACTCGGTAATCTCAGGCTTAGACTTTCTGCTTGATTTAATTGCAAGGTTTAAAAGAAAACTAAAAGAATAAATGCATCCCTATATTGTTCAGGGAAATGTAACTGTGTGCCTGGATCTGAAATTACATTTATATGCGATATTTGATCCATACTACATGGTAACAATGGATCAGTGAAATAGCTAAAAAAGTCACAAAGTAGAAAATATGGTGAATAATTGAAGAAAAGGCTTTAAAAACCTAAAAACAATAAAAGAAATCACAGAGAAAAGTCAGTTTATTTGATTGCAAAAAGTTTTAAACAGTGTGTACCCAAAAGAAAATAAATAAGCTGGTAATAAAATCAGAAAAATATTTGCAAAACATGTAACAGATAAATGTTAGCATTTTCTAATGGAATGATATCATACAAATAATTTTAAAAGAACTAAATAAATGGAGAAATGAGCAAATAAAACTGTCAACAGTGCTTTTTTTCTGGATCATAGCTGATTTCTTTTGCTGCATTTCTATATTTTCATTTATCTATTAGCATGTATTACTTCTATGTTCTGAAAAAAATTTCTCTAATAAACAGCATTTTTAAGTGTAGAAATATAAATTAGCTTATAATCGGAGAACCACAGAAATAAGATTTATCAGACAAGATGCTTAACCTAACTGGAAAAAATACAAATCATATGTTAAATCTATCAAGTATAGTTTTAAAATATCCATTAATAATATTTTGTTCTACATGAAAAATAAGGCAGATCCACAGAAAGGAAATGACATCCAAACTGATGAATCACTCTCTCTGTGCCTGTCTCTGTCTCTCCCTCTCTCTCACATACAGAGGCACACTGCATTACTCTTACAGAGGATCATGTGGTTCATTAAAGCAATTTAACAGAGTTGAAACGCCTAGCACTAAAAGCTGATATAACACGTGTATATATCTCATTTGAGTCTTCTAAAAACTCTTGAGAAGTAGTTGGTAATAATCAATGTCATCCTTTTTTTAGAAGAGGATTCAGGCTCAGCAACTAGATCTAATGTTGTGTTTCTCAAACTGAGTATGTATTTACAATTGCCTCTGGAGGCAGAGGAGGATGTTTTAACAAAGCAGTACAAGCATCATAGATTAATTCAGCATCTTGGGATGAGGCCAAAGGAATTGATACATCTTAACAGTGTCTCAGATGATTTACATGTACAGTCAGGATTATAAGTGAAAAGCAACATTTCAAACATGACTTTCTGACTTAAGTTTCTGTGCTGATTTTATTACCCCTTTCATATAAGTCTCAAAGCATGTAGTATTTTTATAGGTATCTTATTTGGCATGTTTAAGATATTTTCTTATATCTGCAGTAGAAGCACACTTAAAAGCTTATGTTTCTTATTATTATGAATCTATTAAGGAAGTATTTATCTATAAGGCTAATAAAGAGATGCATCTAGTATCTATAATTTATGCCTCAGGTATAAACATTGATCAAGAATTTTCACTGTAGCCCTTCTGTCCAGAATCAGAAAATTTTAAATGTTGACAAACTTTGAAGTTAGAAGAAATAAAAATATTTGCCAGAGGTTATTTAAATATGTTGCTTTAATATGCTTTATATATTCCACACTCAATTTAAAGATAGTTATTTGTTATTTTAAAGCAAAATATTTGATGCTTATTTACTACCCTGCCTTAGGGTTAAATTTTCAAAAATTTCAATAGCTTTCAGATGTTAATTTTTAATAACTATATTAACAATGAGTTAATGACCATGTTTAATAATATATTAAATTATACATTCAAGCAAGTTTCTTCTTTATACATTATTGGGCAAGTAATAGTAATATTCACATTATTTTAACACATGCCTTGCCAGGCTAAATTCATGAAGCCCATATCTGAGTCATTTGGAAGCTTTCTGTGGAAGAGCTGATGTTTGCCAATGGTGCTTCATTTTCTTAAATGTTCTGTAGTACCAACTAATTAGTCTCAGAGGGTAGCGACCATGGAATTTATTATAGTTGCTTGGAAGACTTTCATTTCATCAGCAAAATATTAAAAGATGTAACCAATGTCTTGTTTATGTTGCTAAAAATGTTTAATATGTACTGGCAGCTGCAACATACTTTTGTGTAATGAAAAGATGAGTTAAAATACCTTACATAAAAAGATCTGGTGAAACGATCATCTCATTTCAAAAGTTTAACAATCCTAAATTAATATACTACCAAAAAGATTTTTTTCTTTTATTTTTTCTATTAAAAATGTGGTCTCCTGTCCAAATTTCACAAGGAACCACTATAATATTAATAAATGGAGAGAGGATTCCTAAGAGAAGGAGGCAATTTTGGTTATGGAAAGTATCTGGGTTCTGAGGTTAGTAAGAGTTAGGTTCAAACCTGAATCAAATGTTTGGAAGATGAAGGAACTTTAAGCACCTTTCTTAAAAGCTCTAGACCTCAGTACGTTAGTTTGAGAAACAGAGATAAAAATACCTACTTATGTGTGTTCATGGAGTATTACGAGATGAAAACCTTAGAGCAACTAACATAGGGCTCAAAATGTGATGGCACAAAATTGTGTAGAACTTAGATTGAATTTTATTATAATCACATATCACCTTGCCTTATATGTGATTTATTTCCCATTTTTCTGAATATGAGAGCAGAGGCCATGTTTTAATATATTTTTCAGTGTATAACACAATAAATATAGTAGACAGTACTAAGCAGTTAAAGAGATGAATATATTTATTGATGTATTTATGTAAAGGATTCTCTTCATGTGATATTATTAAGGAAAAAATGGTGGAAATAATTTTAAACTATAGTAAAATCTTAAACCTATGAAAAAACTCTAATATAAATGTTTACTTCAAATGGAGAAGCTTTTTTGTGTCTCTACATCTTTATGTTATTTATTTTTATTGAACTATAGCTGATTTATAATGTTTTGTTAGTTCTAGGTGTACAGTAAAGTGATTCAGTTATACATACATATATATGTGTATATATTTAGATTCTTTCCCTTTATAGGTTATTTTAAGATACTGACATAGTTTCCTGTGCTATATAGTAGGTCCTTGTTGTTTATCTATTATATATTTATGCGTCTCTACTATCTTAATTAGATTTTTAGCTTTGGATAGTGATAGTTATTGATCCAATTAACTCTAAGTAGATGATAGGAGAGGTGTATTTAACTGCTACTTCCAGGGACCCATGTTGATGGACAGGAGGCTTGCTGTTATGATAGACTGCAGCGCCAGTCCAGTTTCTCTCTTTATCCCCATAGCCATACCCTGCGCCAAACAACTTTGGACTGCCACATTTACACCAGGGTCAACCACATCTGTGACTTGCTTTGGCTAATGAGATTTTTGTTTTTTATTCTCCTCCCCACCTTTTTTTTTACTTTTTATTTTATATTGGAACATAGTTGATAAACATTGTTTTGTTAGTTTCAAGTATACAGTGAAATGGTTCATATACAGATATCTATTCTTTTTCAAATTCATTTAGGTTGTTATATAACATTGGGCAGAGTTCCATGTGCCATACAGTAAGTCCTTGTTGGTTATCCATTTTAAATAGAGCAGTGGGCAGGCACATGGCTAATAGGATTTTAGCAGATAGAATCCCAGCAAATGCTTGAAATGGGCTTGCATTCAGATTTGCTCTCCTGTGTCTCTGCCATCGCCGTGAAGATAGATGAGGGCCAGCTAGCAGGAGGACAAGAGTAATGTGGAGTCCCAGATGCCTAAGCTTATAGCTAGCCGACAATCTCAAATCTGCTGGCAACTGGGGAGACCCAGTTTCGATCCCTGACAACCAAATATCTGAGGAAGCCCAGCTAGATTAGCATAGCCACCAGCCAGTCTTCAGCTTTCCCAAACATGTGAGCACAAATTGATCATGTATGCCATGCATGTTTTGTGGCTTTTAAAATATAAGGCATTCTTATATAACTGTGATAGCTCTCTTTAGAAATTGTTTTTAAAAGGTGATGTGTAATTTGTTAAATAATCTGTTGTATGCCTTCTTTTTTTAATTTTTATGAAAGCTTATAAAATAAGTATAATAATGCCAGATTTTAATTTACAGTTGTTTTACTAGAGGTAGAGAAGGATGACTCCTGAGAGGACCATCCATCCGATGTGCAAGGTTAATTATCTCCACCTGGAACAGGGCAAGATCCTCCCCATTGCCCAAATAATCTCATGGTAGTAAGATGAGCCTTTGTGTAAGAGCTAAATAAATATTTTCAAAGAATTAAGTCACATACAGTTAAGCTTATGGACATGAAATTTTGAACAGATATTGATGCCAAAGGCATTTTTCTTTCACCCGACTTTTGTAGGTTTAAGTCTCCTTGTCTAAAAATAGCAACATATCAATCCATTAACATGTACCTTCTCTCATTACTTTAAATCCCTCCATTCCCCACAAACTCCAAGTCTTGACCACTGGCCTGAATGCCAGACAAATATATTCTACTGCCTGTTAGACATTTCCAACTAAAGGTCAGTCGGGCACCTCCTACTTAACATATCCAAATAGAAATCCACTATTTTTCACTGAAAACTGAAGCTTGGATTTCCTGTCTCTGTGAAAGACTCTACCCATCATGAAGCCAAGACTTGAGAGTCATTCTTCATCCTTTCTCTTCCTTTAGCTCACCTCTCCCAAATCTTATAATGACTAAAGTGGTCCACACATTCCCAAAATCTATTCATCACCATTCTCCTGGCCTGCAGGAGCCCTGCTATTTGTATTTTAGTAATCCATATTGATCACTAAAATATCAAAGTCATTCATATTCCATGATAATCTGGCTGAGGTTATAACACAGTCTCAGAGTAGAAAAATGTTGAGCTCTGTATTTCAACAATAATGACAAACCTGTTGCTTATTTTTATGTTCCTGCATTCATGTAGGGTTGAGACGGGCATCCAGAGAGCCCCAAGAAAGACGGACTTCCCATCTTCTCTAACAACTAATCAATTCTTTTGAAAATCAGATTTTTCAATGCAAGGGTTAAGGGGATGAAAGAGGGTTTAAAAGTTAAAACACACCAGCAGTTATCTGGCACGAGACTCTTGAAGAAATTGTTAATGCCTAAATGTTCCATGCTTTTCAGTGGCCTGGTGCCTGAACTTAAACAGAACTTCAATAAAAGTCATACAGAAAAAATAAATGGAATGGAATCTAAGGAGCTCAGCAATTATGTTAGAAATGTTTATCTAAGGAAAAAAACTAAACATCAATTTTTAAATCCTTTTTTATTATAAAATATAAAGGGACTGAAAGTTTATCTCTAGATTGTGCACTGGGCAAATGAAATTCATATGTGTTGAATATACACTGATTTTTTGCAAATAATGAATCTGCCATGTGGGCTTATTCAGTTCTGCTCTTGCTGTGAAATCTTGAGTGCACAGGCTGTGTAGCCTTGGAGAACCCAGGAAGCTGAGCATATGATGGTCTTGACAGTGATATGCCTTTTTACAAATAGGTGCCTGTCTGCACATGTGAAAAATGTAAAGAAGCAACTAATAGAACTAAAATACTTAGTATAACAGATTCACTTTGGGTTTACAGTGAGCATCAAGCACTCAAATAGAACATCCTGATCTATTATAACTTGTGTGTGTATGTGAGGGGTATGTGTGTGTGTGTGTGTGTGTGTGTGCTGAGAGGTTGCATAATGGAAGATAATATGCCCTTTATTGAGATATAGGAAGAGGAATCCAATTTTAGTCTTCATGTTAATAAAAAAGATGAAGTTTCTACACATTCAATGCTGTGACTCCATCATCAACAAAACACAGAGGATTACAATAGAAATAGTCAAAACCTTGCAGGGACATAACAACAATAAAAGAAACTCATCCCAATCATAAGTGATCTGAAGCAATGGGCATTCATGCAGCAGATATTACAAAAAGCAAGCTGTAGATTCTGTATCTAAAGCGCAATGAGCATTCATAAAAGTAAAGTCTGATCATCTTCTTAATGTAATATCGGTCCACATAAAAAGAAGTGACCTTCAAGAAGACTTTCAGCAAGTTGGCTAATACTGGAGAGGGAAACCAAGGTAGAGCTGAGAAAAGAAATCTCTTTGCCCAGTCGTTTCCAACTCTTTGTGACTCCATGGACTGCAACACTCCAGGCTTCCCTGTCCTTCACCATCTCCTAGAGCTTGCTCAAATTATGTCCACTGAGTCAGTGATGCCATCCAATCATCTCATCCTCTGTCATCCTCTTCTCCTCCTGCCTTCTATCTTTTCCAGCATTAGGGTCCAATGAGTCAGTTATTCACATCAGGTGGCAAAAGTATTGGATCTTCAGTTTCAGCATCAGGCCTTCAAATGAATATTCAGGGTTACTTTTCTTTAGGATTGATTAGTTTGAATTTCTTGCAGTCCCAGGGACTCTCAAGAGTCTTCTTCAACACCACAGTTCAAACCCATCAATTATTCTGCACTCTGCCCTCTTTATGGCCTAACTCTCACATCTATACATGTCTGCTGAAAACACCATAAGTCAGTTCAGCCACTTAGTCGTATCTGACTCTTTGCGATCCCGTGAATCGCAGCACTCCAGGCCTCCCTGTCCATCACCAACTCCCGGAGTTCATGAAAACACCATAGCTTTGTCTAAATGGACTTTTGTTGGCAACATAACATCTCTGCTTTTTAATATGCTGTCTAGGTTTGTCACAGTTTTTCTTCCAAAGAGCAAGTGTCCTTTAATTTGATGGTTGCAGTCACCAGCTGCAGTGATTTTGGAGCTCAAGAATATAAAGTCTCTCACTGTTTCCTTTGTTTCCACATCTATTTGCCATGAAATGGTGGGACCAGATGCCGTGATCTTCATTTTTTGAATGTTGAGTTTTAGCCCAGGTTTTTCACTCTCCTTTTTCACCTTCATCAAGAGTCACTTTAGTTCCTCTTTGTGTTCTGCCATAAGGGTGGTGTCATCTGCATATCTAAGGTTATCGATATTTCTCCTGGCAGTCTTGATTTCAGCTTGTGTTTCAACCAGCCAGGCATTTCACATGATGTACTCTTCATATAAGCTAAATAAGCAGGGTGACAATATACAGCTTTGATGTACTCCTTCACCAGTTTGGAACCAGTCTGCTGTTCCAAGTCTAGTTCTAACTTTTGCTTCTTGACCTGCATACAGGTTTCTCAGGAGGCAGGTAAGGTGGTCTGATATTCCTATCTCTTTAAGAATTTCCAGAGTTGTTGTGATTCACAGTCAAAGGCTGTAATGTAGTCAATGAAGCAGAAGTGGATGTTTTTCTGGAATTCTCTTGCTTTATCTATGATCCAACAGATGTTGGCAATTTGACCTCTGTTTCTTCTGCCTTTTCTAAATCCAGCTTGTACATCTGGAATTTCTCGGTTCATGTACTGTTGAAGCCTGGCTTGGAGAATTTTGAGCACTATTTTGCTACCGTGTGAGATGAGCGCAGTTATGTCATAATTTAAACATTCTATGGCATTTCCTTTCTTTGGGATGGGAATGAAAGCTGACCATTTCCAGTCCTGTGGCCACTGATGAGTTTTCCAAATTTGCTGGCATATCGAGCACAGCACTTTCACAGCATCATCTTTCAGGATTTGGAATAGCTCAACTGGAATTCCATCACCTCCACTAGCTTTGTTTGCGATCTGGCTCTAGGTGAGCAATTACATCATCATGGTTATCCTGGTCATTAAGGTCTTTTTTATATAGCTCTTCTGTGTATCCTTGCCATCTCTTATTATCTTCTACTTCTGTTAAGTCTATATAATTTCTGTCCTTTATTGTGTCCACCTTTGCATGAAATGTTCCCTTGGTATCTCTAATTTTCTTGAGGAGATCTCTAGTCTTTCCCATTCTACTGTTTTCCTCTCTTTTCTTGCATTGTTCACTTAAGAAGGCTTCCTTATCTCTCCATGCTATTCTTTGGAACTCTGCATTCACACTGGTATATCTTTCCTTTTCTCCTTTGCCTTTTGCTTTTCTTCTTTTCTCAGCTATTTGTAAGGCCTCCTCAGACAACCATTTTGCCTTTTTGAATTTCTTCTTCTTGGGGATGGTTTTGAACACATCCTCCTATACAATGTTTGAATCTCTTTCCATAGTTCATCTGGTACTCTGTCTATCAGATCTAATCCTTTGAATCTATTTGTCACTTCCATTGTTTAATCATAAGGAATTTGACTTAGGCCATACCTGAATGGCCTAGTGATCTTCCCTACTTTATTCTATTTATGTCTGAATTTGGCAGAAGTAGTTCACGATCTGAGCCACAGTCAGCTCCCAGTCTTGTTTTTGCTGACCATATAGACTTCTCCATCTTCAGCTGCAAAGAGTATAATCAATCTGACTTTGGTATTAACTATCTGGTGATGTCCATGTGTAGAGTCATCTGTTGTGTTGTTGGAAGAGGGTGTTTGCTATGACCAGTGCATTGTCTTGGAAAAACTCTATTAGCTTTTGCCCTGCTCCTTTTTGTACTCCAAGGCCAAACTTGCCTGTTATTCCAGGTATCTCTTGACTTCCTACTATTGCTTTCCAGTCACTTATGATGAAAAGGATATCTCTTTTTGGTGTTAGTTCTGGAATATCTTGTAGGTTTTCATAGAACCATTAAGCTTCAACTTCTTCAGCATTAGTGGTTGGGGCATAGATCTCTAGTAAGAGCTAAACAATTGATGAGATAGCTGAAAATAAACACAAAAATATCATTATTAAATATAATTTGATGAATATAGTTATGACTAAGAATGTTCCTCCCCAAAGTTGTGAGACTTAAATATTAATGTTGAATGTGAAAAAAAGAATTTAGTATAGTGATGTATGGTAAGTACTCAGTTAATGGTAAATATTAAACGCAGAGCTTTTATTTCATCATGGGAATTCATTGATTCTCTGTAGACCCTTTGAGTGCTTAATAAAATCTTGAGGTTAGAGGAGTTATTTATTTGGGTCAGCTAAGTGTATTATCTTTAACTGCAACATTTACACCAAAATTTAGTAGCTTGAAACAGTAATATTTATTAGATTATATTAATAGCTTTTGTAGATAAGGAATCTGAACACAGTCTAACTGGGGCCCTGACTCAGGTGTCTCACTAGGCTATAATCAAGGTGTTGATTCAGGATGCTCTAACAAGGTCCAATAGACTGGTAGATTTATAAACAGTAAGAATGTATTTCTTAAAGTCATTAAGGCTGGAAGCCCAAATCAGGGGCCAGCATGGTGGGGTTCTGGGGAGAGTCAGTGACTACTTATTGTATCCACACATGACAGAAAACTCAAGAGAGCTCTTTGGGGTCTCTACTTATAAAATGGCACTAATCCATTTCTGAGAGCTGAAGCCTTACAATCTAATTACCTCCTAAAGGCCTACCTCCTAAGCCCATCTCATAGGGAATTAGGAGGTCAACCTTTGAATTTAGGGAGGACACAAACATTCAGCCAATAATACAATCTTATGGTCTGAATGGGGAAGAAGCCAAATCCAAGCTCACTTATACAGTTATTGGCAGAATTCAGTTCCTTCCTGGGTGGTTTAGATGGAGCATAGCAATTGTCCACTGGCCATTGGCTGGAGATTGCCCTGTGTTCCTCGCCATGTGGGCTTCTTCATAGGGTGCTCACAGTATGACGGCTCACTTCATTAATCAGGCAAGCAAGCAAGAACTGCCACTCGGGAGAAGTGCAAGCAAGATGGGAGACATGGTCTTCTTTTAAATCTAATTTTGGAGGTGACATCCTGCCAGAGTTGCACATTAGGTGAAAAGCCCTGGTCCAGCCAATACTCAGGGAAGGGCGTTACACAGGTTGGGAACATCAGGGGTGGAGACCACTAAGAACCTTCTTAGAAGCTGTAGACCACAGAGCAAGTTGAGAAAACACTCCACAAACAGACCGAAGAGCTAGACTTCACTTCAGAATCTACCACCACCAAGGTGTTCTGTTGAAGCAAGCTGCTGGACAGACCTATCATGATGCAGTCCAGGGTCTTTTGGGTGGACCACTTGGGTTTGAACCAGACTTCACATACTGTGTGATCTCAGAAATGTACTTGACCTGAAGTTTCCCATATGTAAAAACTGTATTTGTATAATACATACTTCTCATTAAGTGAATTAATGCATATAGATCTCTTAGAAGACTGCTGGGGAATAATAGCAATAAAGACACTTAGCTAGCAGGGCTGCTGACAGGATTAAATGAGATGATGAACGAAAGGTCCTAGCACAATCACCACATTCAACACATGGCATCTGCTATCATCAATGTCTTCATTTTCATCTTTAGAGAGAGGTGCCTCTTCCTTCTATAGGAGGTTGTTGTTGTTCAGTCACCAAGTCGCATCCAACTCTTTGTGACCCCATGGACCCAGGCCCCTAGGTCCCTCTAGATCTCCCAGAGTTCATCCAAGTTCATGTCCATTGAATTGGTGATTCTATCTAACCTGCTATAAGTACCATTCCCCAATCTTCTTTCCTCAAGCTTCCTATAAGAAGGGAAACTGATTTACGCAGGGTCAGTAGCACAACCTAAGGTGTCCCCAGTATTCACAGCAGTCAGCTTGCTTCTGAATCCCTGTGCTTCGGTGTCCCTTGAACAAGCGCTAATGAGAAAGATGGACAGACGTGTGCAGACATAGTAGGGAGACAAAGGGAGTCCATGACCTTCCAGGAAATTGGAGAGGACTTGGGTATCAGGCATGAATATGACACCAGCCAGGGAGCTCTAGCACACTCGGGCCACTGTGAGGGGTGATGGGCCTTCCAGCGCAGTGGGGTGAAACCCATCTCTAAACCTCTGGAATGAATGGAAACATTTTGAAAGATTTTGTTTGGAAACACGAGTTTCAGTAGACTCTTCTTGAGGTCCCACTAGGAAATAGTGTTTCTGATCATTCTGGATGAAAACGAAATGGCAGCGTTTTTAGAAAAGGAATATATAATTGCTCTGTTTCTTAAACTCAAATATTCAAATAAATACTAGAATCTATGGTCTTTTTAAAGTTGTTTCAAGGCTGCAAAAAGAAACACAATACAATGTGAATAAGGGATTATGTTATATAGTCATCCACATAGGCAAATTGACTGGTAAATATAGTATAGTATGATTATCATAATGTAGATTACAGACAGTATAAATTTAGGGAATTTCCTGCATTAGAGAACTAAGCCTGTACATTAAGTGAGTTGCATCAGATACTTCATATGGTTTCTACAGGCAAAAGAGAGGTCTGTAAACAGATGTCTTGAGATGACAGGGAAAAGGGGGAAGTTCCACTTTGCATTGAATTCCAAGGGAACATATATTTAATGGTTTATTTTATGGAATAACAATATCTCTTCTCTCATCTTCCCCAACTCAAACCACTCCCACAAATTTATTGGCAATCTTTGGTTTTGTGATGCTACTGACCTGGCATCACAGATAGCAAAGACAGATGAGAATTAAATGACAGTGAACCAAAGAAAACTTGTGAAGATTTGAGTAAATAAGCTTGGATAAGGCAGAGTAACTCATAAAATAAAACTCTTAAGGAAAAATAATATACATGTATATGTATATGCATACATATATATCACATATAAATGCATGATACTAATTCTGAAAGAATAGCAATATATGTGTGTGTATATATATAATAGCAATATACATATGTATATATATATACACATACACACATATATATATATTTTATTTTAACATTAAAAACCAATGAGATACGCAATTATAACAGAGAAAATGATAGGCAGTCCACAATGACATTTCAGAATCTTAATAGACAAGGATATTGTTTGACTATTGTGCTTCCGAAACTTAGAAATAAGGAGTTTTTTATTGATTAAGTGTAAAATGTCACCAAGTCTTAAGAATAAAAGATTTTGAATAAGAAGACTTTCTCTGAAGGAATGACTAAAACTCTCAAGCATTTTCAGAGAATTATACTTGTTTCTATACAATGGATAGACATGTGGCTTAAACAAACCCCTGGAGGGAATCTTGCTAAGTGTTGTAGTAGTGGAGAAGATCTGGCCCCTGTATGTTTACATGATAGAATTTACTTAATATATTTACATAGGAGCTTTCCAGGTGGCCCAGTGGTAAAGAACTCACCTGCCAATGCATGAAAAGTACATTTGATCCCTACATCAGGAAGATCTCCTGGAGAGGAAAATGGCAACCATTCCAGTATTCTTACCTGGAAAATTTCATGGACAGAGGAGCCTGGCGGGCTACAGACTATGAGGGTCTCAAAGAGTCAGACACAACTGAAAACACACACACACACATGCACAGACTTTCACTTAGTGCTCTGAAAAGTCCCAAAGAGCCCCTCAGTCTGATGCGGGGTCTTGGAAGAAGCCAGGGCAAGCAAGCACCACCAGTGCCATGGCACAAATGGGGGCAGTGGCTTGGGGGTGGAGAAGGGGCACATTATAGACCAGTTAGGAGTTTGACCTTGAGGCCAGAAGTCAGAGGATACGGGTCCTAACTTCATTGCATGTTTTTCAATTAGCAGCGGAACCTCTGAAAAGTTAACTAACCTTGACAAGCCTCTTCTCCCTCATACTTCAAAGGGAATAATGAGATGTAGCAGATTTGTTGCATGAGAATGAAATGAAACAATAGTGAAACCCTCAAGACAGTGCACAGGCCATTTGAAGGCCTTTATTAGGAGTAGCCACTATTATCATGACCCCCTGCATTTTAGATTTAGAACCTATAAATAGGAATATTACACAGAGTAGTTCTAAATCTAAAATGCAGGGGGTCATGATAATAGTGGCTACTCCTAATAAAAGCCTTCAAATGGCCTGTGCACTGTCTTGAACTGAATATATTAAGACTCACTCTTAGTATATTAAGAGCTTGGACTAATTTTGAAAAGAGCCAGGTTCAAAGGCCAGTTATGAAAAAGAGTCATGTGAACTTCCATGACTTTGAACTTTCCTAAGGCTCTTTTCCTTCATCTTTGAAATGATGATACTAAAAATAATCCCTTACTTATGGGATAGTCGGGTGGAATAAATGACTGTAAAGTTCTTGACATGGTAATTGATATATAGCAATCCTTAATAAATATTAGATGTTAATAAAAGTAATAAAATAACTGCACACATTATGTATTAAATATTTTTGAGTATCAACAAATGATTAGTAGGACAGAGCTAGTCCTTGTTCATGTGGAATCTGTTGTCTTGGTGGGTATAATAAATAATAAACAAATCAGAAAATACCCATTTTCCTATATTAAGAATCCAGATGAGAAGAATAATGAAGCACAGAGCTCCATAAGTACACTTAGTAGTAAAACTAATTTAGCCAGTGGGATTAGGGAGAACTTTCCTGAGAAACTAACATCTAAGCTGGGAGACAAGTGTGAGCAGGAGGTAGCTGGAGGCAGAGGCAACTTGTAAACATGTAGTCTGTGATGTGGGAAGATGGGAAGGTCAGCTTTGCAGGCAAGAAGATTCCAGTCTATCAGCAACATGTGAGCATCAGGGAAAAGAGCTACATGAAACTAACAAGGTGGAGAGGATTCAGAAACAATGATGGCTCAGTTGCTGGTGGTATATTTGGGAAGAAGTTGATGGATCAAGAAATATCTGGAGACAGAATCCATGAGACCTGGTGATTAAGACTCTGGGGCAAAATGTCAGTATAACTAGGAAAATGACAAAGTGTTAGTGAGCACTTGGATAGAGGATGACGCTCTTTGCTGACAGAGGTGGTGGGGGGCAGGTAGAAGAGCAGATGTATAGTGGGGAAGGTGAGGGGTGTGGTAGTGGTGGGGGGGGTTGAGTTAAACATTAAGTAAACATGTAAGGAAAATATACAACAAAGATTTTTCAAATGAGCATAATGTAAGAGGCAATACTTAAATGGAAGAGTTAGGAAAGTATTCCATACTGAAAGCACCAATGACTTTAGAGAGAGCTTGTGTCTGTTAATACCATAAAGTAGTTGAAGTTGTCTAAAGAGAAAATACTCTCATAAGAGCAAGCACAAAGCTTCAGACTTATTTTTAAAATTTCTGGACAACAAGGTTTCTCATAGACCAAAACAAGTGAAGCTAGTAGCATTAAAAATGCCTATATTCTTCAAAGCAAACATGTTCATTAATGCCTAGCAGCTACTGATGGAAGCTGCTGTTTAACACAAGGAGCCCAGACTGGCACTCTGTGACAACTTAGAGGGGAGGGGATGTGGGAGGGAAGCTCAAGAGGGAAGGGATACACACACACACACACACACACACACATATACGTATGTATATACACATATGTATATGGCTGCTGCTGCTGCTAGTTGCTTCAGTCGTGTCCAACTCTGTGTGAACCCATAGACAGCAGCCCACCAGGCTCCTCCATCCCTGGGATTCTCCAGGCAAGAACACTGGAGTGGCTTGTCATTTCCTTCTCCAATCATGAAAGTGAAAAGTGAAAGTGAAGTTGCTCAGTCATATCCGACTCAGTGACCCCATGGACCGCAGCCTACCAGGCTCCTCCATCCATGGGATTCTCCAGGCCAGAGTACTGGAGTGGGGTGCCATTGCCTTCTCTGGCATATGGCTATATATATATATATATAGCACATTTATATTTTTGTATGGGAGAAACAAACCAACACAACATTGTAAAGCAACTATCTTTCAATTAAAAAAAAGGGCCTACTCAGTGTCACTTACTGCAGAAGGTACTTTCACATATTGTCTAACACAATCCACATGCTAACCTCAAGAGGTAAATCTATTTTGCAGATGAGGAAATGGAAGCTCAGAAAAGAACAACAACCCATCTGGTAAGTAGCAAAACCAAGTGGTTCTGATTCCAATGCCCATGCTCTTTCTCCTTTATTACTTTGCCTTTTATTACAACAGGCATCCTAAGAAATTTCCAGAGGTTCCTATGCCACTATCTTCAATAAATGTATGGTGATTATTGGCTGTTTCTTTTGCTTCTTCATCTATCATCTATCTATTAGAAATAATAGCACCTTTATTTCTAATTGGGTAAATTCTTCTCTGACATGAGATAGAATGGTTCAAGTGCCCAATGCTCCTTTTGGTAAGGAGGTAGGAGGGTTGGTGGCTCAGAATGAACTAATATAAAGCTTTCTTCTTGGAACTGAAATTAGGAGCAGAATGAGGCAAAGTCTGAAAACAGTGGGAGTTGGACCACCATCAAGCAGGCTTTTAAGTGGTTCCTGCTGCCTTGGTTCTTGCACTTCTAAGCATGCCCTTTGAGCGGCCTCATGATCCTGTTAGGCTGCTCACTTTGCTTCCAAGAATTTCCCTTTTGGCTTGTTAGGTAGATCCAGTTTCTGCTCTTTTCAACCCCAAAGGTCCACTGCAACAGTAAGCCCAGTCCTTGCAGAAGATTGAAGAGCTGTGTAGAAGGAGCTGTCCTGAGCCCTGAAGCTCTGGCTGCAGTGTGTTCTGTTCTGGGGTGCTAAGGGAGGAGTGAAGAGGAAACGTGTTCATTAACACAATGGAATGCAGGAGTAAGGGTGTTTAATAAAGTTCCACAAGAGTGGTTCCGGACAGTGTCTAGCCTCTCTCCAACCTGGTTAATAAAGAGAGGTTTTCATAGAGAAATTAGGATTTGAGCAGAGTTTGGAATGAAGTGGTAGGAGTGAACTCATGGATGATTAGTTAGGAAGTTGCTTTTAAAGTACAGAGTTGTATGAAATTTCTGTGTCAGAGAGATGTATTTTACTAGGTACAAGGGCAAAAAGCCACTTAAATTCCCCCATGTCTCGTGATTAGTAACCCACCCCGGATTCAACTGAGATGCTTTATAACAAAATATTTAAATATTTACATTTATCATAAGCCATTGGGTTTTTGAAAAATATTTCTCTTTAAAAAAGGTCTGGTTCTTCAAATAACTTCATACTCTTTTATTATGAGTTATATCCACCTCAGCCTATGACACAGGTATTTTTCTGAGTTAATTTCCATCTTACTGGGAAGACCATTCCTACAGTTCCTAGTTTTTGAAACAAAAAAGTACTGCAAATTAGGTTAAAAAAATAAAATGCAAAATCTCTAATGATTTAGATATGCCTAAGAGCTAAAAAAAGTGGAGAGTGAAAAAGTTGGCTTAAAGCTCAACATTCAGAAAATGAAGATCATGGCATCCTGTCCCATCACTTCATGGGAAATAGATGGGGAAACAGTGGAAACAGTGTCAGACTTTATTTTTTGGGGCTCCAAAACCACTGCAGATGGTGATTGCAGCCATGAAATTAAAAGACACTTACTCCTTGGAAGGAAAGTTATGACCAACCTAGATAGCATATTCAAAAACAGAGACATTACTTTGCCAACAAAGGTCTGTCTAGTCAAGGCTATGGTTTTTCCAATGGTCATGTATGGATGTGAGAGTTGGACTGTGAAGAAGGCTGAGTGCCGAAGAATTGATGCTTTTGAACTGTGGTGCTGGAGTATTGGAGAAGACTCTTGAGAGTCCCTGGGACTGCAAGGAGATCCAACCAGTCCATTCAAAAGGAGATCAGCCCTGGAATTTCTTTGGAAGGACTAATGCTAAAGCTGAAACTCCAGTACTTTGGCCACCTCATGCAAAGAGTTGACTCATTGGAAAAGACTCTGATGCTGGGAGGGATTGGGGGCAGGAGGAGAAGGGGATGACAGAGGATGAGATGGTTGGATGGCATCACTGACTCGATGGACGTGAGTCTGAGTGAACTCCGGGAGTTGGTGATGGACAGGGAGGCCTGGCGTACTGCAATTCATGGGGTCGCAAAGAGTCGGACACGACTGAGCGACTGAACTGAACTGAACTGAAGAGCTAAAAAAAATCCATCACCTGCTGCTGGTGGGTTGATATCCGTGGGCCATTTGGAGATCAGGAACAAACAGTAGTAACCTCTGTATAAAGGATACTTCAAAGTTCCAAAACAGGGGGCAATTAATAGAAAAATTAATGATCTGTTATTAACTATGATTTCATAATTGCACAAAATTTGTGTATGACAGTGTATGATAACATTGTAAGAATGTGATACATTTGGTATTTTACATGCATTGTAAATGGGAATTTATTTCTACTAGGAGCTTACTTTTGATCAATATTTTGAATCAGTTCAGTTGCTCAGTTGTGTCCAATTCTTTGCAACCCCAAGGACTGCAGCACTCCAGGCCTTCCTGTCCATCACCAACTCACAGAGCTTCCTCAAACTCATGACCAATGAGTTGGTGATGCCATCCAAACATCTCATCCTCTGTCTTCTCCTTCTCCCCCTGCCTTCAATCTTTCCCAGCATCAGGGTCTTTTCCAGTGAGTTGGAGTTTCACATTCTTTGGCATTGCCTTTTTTGGAATGAAAACTGACCATTTTCAGTCCTGTGGCCACTGCTGAGTTTTCTGAATTTGCTGGCATATAGAGTGAAGCACTTCAACAGCATCATCTTTTAGGACTTAAAATAGCTCAACTAGAATTCCATCACCTCCTCTAGCTTTGTCTGTAGTGATGCTTCCTAAGGACCACTTGTCTTTGCATTCCAGGATGTCTGGCTCTAGGCGAGTGATCACACCATCGTGGTTATCTGGGTCATTTAGATCTTATCTTTTTTTGTATAGTTCTTCTGTGTATTCTTGTTGCCTCTTCTTAATATCTTCTGCTTCTGTTTAGTCCATATGATTTCTGTCCTTTATTGTGCCCATCTTTGCATGAAATGTTCCCTTGGTATCTCTAATTTTCTTGAATAGATCTTTAGTCTTTCCCATTCTATTTTTTTTCTTCTATCTCTTTGCACTAGTCACTGAGGAAAGCTTTCTTATCTCTCCTTGCTATTCTTTGGAACTCTGCATCAGTTCTACATAAAAAATACTCTTCCAGTAACTCCTGAGAGGAAACCAAGGTCCCAGGTCAGTAAGAAATGAACCCTGCTTTCCAGAATCATACAGTGCACTGTATACAGTCTACTGGGGGTGGGAAGGTATATGGTAAATGACTGAAAGTATATAAAATAGGGAGAAGGTAATTACTTCTGTGGTTGGAGACCAAAGAAATCATTATGGGAAACTTTGCATCTGAGCTGTTCCCTCCACCTCCTTACACATTTCTTCTGCCTCCTATGATGAAATAAAGAAAAAAACAACTGCTATGAAGTGAGGTGATCCTTAAAGAAATACCTGAGCAATAAGAATGGGTGAGCCCAGGAGGAGAGAAAGATAACATATGGGACTTTTGCATGTTTGGAACCATCTCCCTCCAAAGAAAGGGAATGTAAGGCTGTACCCTGAGCATGTTCTCTTTGTACTTGCAGAAGGAGGTACAGTGACTGCCCACAAGGCTGACAGTGTGGGAGAAACTGACACCCAATATGGCTGCCAAAATGCCTGAGGCTCCTGCTGAGAAATGGGATGACACTGTTTCCTACTTGGAAAGTAGGCACTATGCTTTTTCCTTTCTGCTCAGCTTTCAGATTAAAATGACCTGTTTGTGATTTCTTTTCAAGTGTGCTACTAAAAGGTAGACATGTACCTAATGTCATTTTACAAAAGTATTTCAGAGAGTGGGGTATGCAATGTTCTTCATGTATGTTAAAGTGTGAGTTGCTCAGTTGGTGTCTGACTCTATGCGATTCCATGAACTATAGCCTTTCAGGCTCCTCTATTCCTGGTATTCTCCATGCAAGAATACTAGAGTGGGTTGCCATTCCCTTCTCCAGGGGATCTTCCTGACCAGGGGATTGAATCCAGGTCTCCTGCATTGCAAGCAAATTCTTTATCATCTAAGCCACCAGGGAAGCCCCTATGTTAGGGATATTCTATTCAGAAAAGCCTAAAAAGTACACACACACAATAGAAGCAAAACAAAATGTGATATCGGCACTTTTGCCTGGTTCTGGCCCATAGTAGGCATTGGTGGCAAGAGCAGGAGTTTCACATGGCAGTTGTAAGGCATCTCTTACAGTGCTGGGAACTTCCACCATTGCTGAGGACCTAATATTAGCTGACTCGGAAGATGCACCTCCAGCCCCTAATATGGCACCATCAAGTAAAGAGACCAGCTACCACTATTTATTGGAATATAAGGTATTGAGCCCTTTCAGTCAATCTGAGGACAGCAACATGTCCTCCTTGGAGGAAGGTCAGACCTTTGCACACACCAACCTCAAAGGAAACTCTGGCTTTATTTCATCACAGCTAACTGTATTCTGTGGAGCCAGGACTTCTGTCAGTGGCCTGGCTCTTGTCTTTATCTTTGGAGGGTCCATGATCATTCGGTCTCAGACAGGGGTGTGAGAGTTTACTGAACTAAGTTTTGTGCCAGCCTGAGATTCCCCAGTGGAGGAGAATCAAGAGTCTCTTGATAAAAGTGAAAGACGAAAGTGAAAAGTTAGCTTAAAACTCAACATTCAAAAAACTAAGATCATAGCATCCAACTCCACCACTTACCCATTTCATGGCAAATAGATGGGGACACAATGAAAACAGTGACAAACTTTATTTTGGGGGGCTCCAAAATCACTGCAGATGGTGACTGCAGCCATGAAATAAAAAAACGCTTTCTCCTTGGAAGAAAAGCTATGACCAACCTAGACAGCATAGTAAAAAGCAGAGATGTTACTTTGCCAACAAAGGCCCATCTAGTCAAAGGTATGGTTTTCCAGTAGTCATGTAGGGATGTGAGAGTAAGACTATAAAGAAATCTGAGTGCCAAAGAATTGATGCTTTTGAACTGTGGTGTTGGAGAAGACTCTTGAGAGTCCCTTGAACTGCAAGGAGATCCAACCAGTCCACCCCAAAAGGAAATCAGTCCTGAATATTCATTGGAAGGACTGATGCTGAGGCTGAAGCTGCAATACTTTGGTCACCCAATGTGAAGAGGTGACTCCTTGGAAAAGACCCTGATGCTGGGAAAGATTGAGGGCAGGAGGAGAAAGGGACGACAAAGGATGAGATGATTAGATGGTATTACCAACTCAATGGATTTGAGTTTGAGCAAGATCTAGGAGTCGGTGATGGACAGGGAAACCTGATGTACTGCAGTCCGTGGGGTTGCAAAGAGTCAGACATGACTGAGAAACTGAACTGAACTCAGGTTCTTATTTCTGGAGTGTTCTGTTTAGAAGCACTCTATGGTTCTAACTCATCTATTAAAAAATGCATGGGTCCACAAGCCAAAAGATAGAGTTAATAAGAAGAGCAATGCAAAGTCCATCAGGAGAATGAATAGAAAATGGAAATATGGATCAGGCAAGGCTGACTGATCCCTGAAAATGATGCCAGATTCTGGTGGGGGTGGGTGGGAGGTATATATAAAAAATTGGAGACATACTAATTTTTTTTATTGCTTATTTGAAATTCAAACTTAATGGTCATCTCACATTTCATCTGGCAACCTTGTCTGTAAGATAAGGGCTATAATGGAAGAGACAGTGACTTTCTAGAAACCAAGCTGACACGAAGCAACTCAGACAAGAGCAAGTCGCATTGTAGCCTTCATCAAATACAGTGAATGGCTGAGGTAGATCTGACTCCAAGAAATTTGTCCCCTGTAGACTACATTCAGAATCCTCACCATATCCTCTTGGTTGGTACTTTTGGTTCATTTTCCACTTCTTCCCTCCTCCCCACCCTCTCCATTCTCCACAATGCTTGGGTCTTCCTTGCAGATGGAGTCTGCTATGTTTTCCCTGACAGACTGTAGGACTGTAGGAGCTCTTCGGGCATCCTTTCCTAATTCTTTCCAGAATAGATATTATTTCATGTTGTCCTAAACTCAGCATTAGCTGGATCCTGTACTCTATAAAGAAGGGATCAAAGAATAAGTCATAGTTGGAGCACACTGGGGAGGAAGAAAAGGAGACCGGAAGGGCTGCAGTGATCTCATCCAAACCCAGAGATGGAAGATGGCAGAGAGAAAGAGGGGACCTGTCCTTCTTCCTCACTGTGGCTGCCTCAGTCAAATTCTTGGGCAGGAATGGTGTTTGGAGGGCGGATAAAGCTTTGGCATGATATCAAGTGTTCTGTGTCACTCAAATGGTGTGACAATAACTGTGTAGTCAATCAGTCCTGAGAAATTTTACCCTCACCTCCAAAAAGAAGGAGATAAAGAGGAAAAGTGGCAAGACTCAGACTAAGCACTGAAAGATGCACAGGACCAGAATTTGTTCATTTAAGAAATATTAATAGAAGAAATCCTGCAGGGTTACTTCTATTATTTAGGCAGTATAAGCCCATGCTTCAGTACCTACAAACATTCAAGGCTAAGAAAATATCTGAGACCACTAAAAATATATTTCTTGGCTCTAAGATATAGAGGAAAACTAAAAGCAATAATATTCAATGTTTTATCAAATATCTAAAAATACAATGCTATGTCAGTTTTGCAACTCAATTTGTGTCATAACATGGAATGTTTAAATCAAAAAAGCCAACTCAATAATCTCGTCTTTAAAATTCCCCAAATGTTAAAAGTTAAAATCTTTTCCATTTTTTCCCCAGTAGGAATATATTTAATATAGAATGTAAGTGTGTTAATACAGAGGTGGTTGTCTTTTCTTTTTTTTTTTCTAAGTTATAGTCCTTGGTATATACTATGTTGATACCCCAAGTTTTTGTTATGTCTCCTCTTTAATTTTCTCAAATATGGGAATTAAGTCATATTTTCCCTTTTGTATATTCATTATTATTTTGTCACTAAGTTGTGTCCAACTCTTTAAAGACCACATGGACTGCAGCCCAACAGGCTCCTCTATCCATGAGATTTCCCAGGTGAGAATATTGGAGTGGGTTGCCATTTCCTTCTCCAAAGGATCTTTCCGACCCAGTGATCAAACCTGAGACTCCCACACACTCCCACAGTGGCAAGCAGACTCTGAGCCACCTGGGAAGCCCAATATATAATATTCATTATATATGCCATCTGTAGTTCTTTGTTGTTGTTGTCAAGGAAAGTGAAAGTGAAAGTGTTGGTCACTCAGTCCTTATGATCCTATGGGTCTGTACCCCACCAGGCTCCTCATGTCCATGGGATTCTCCAGGTAAGAATACTGAAGTGGGTTGCCATTCCCTTCTCCAGGGGAGTTTCCCAACCCAGGAATTGAACCTTATTTATTTCTATAAAACCTTTACCTAGAGTACTTAAGAACTCTAAAAGAAGGTCAAGATTAACACAATAATAACTTCCTTCTCTTTATAAGAATATTTTAATGTAGATAAAATGAGAATATATTAGAACCAGAATTATTCAGCAGAATTTTTTTAGTCTGAGTTTCAGGTAGGCCTGTTTGTACTTTACAGTCCTTAAAATTTTAAAATAGTAAATAAAAATCTTTAATTGAAAATATGTCCTACATCTTTTTTTTCTAGTCTGACATTAGAATTGTTTCTTTTCAGGTTTAAATTTAAACTACTTTGATTTCTTTTTGTGCTTTGTTAACTTTTTTAGTGACTGTAAAAATATAAGTATATTTTTTCTTTTTTTATATTAATTAATCAGAAACAGTACATTCTTATTAATAGAAAATATGCATTTAGGACCTTAAAACATTTGTTAATTCTTTCCATTTTTAATTTAAAAATATATATGTTTTTCTTTTTTATATAATTAATCAGAAAGAGTACATTCTTATTCACAGAAAATATGTATTTAGGACTTTAAAACATTTTTTAATTCTTTTCATTTTTTAATTTTTAAGTTATGATTTAGGCTCATTGTTCTTAATATACGGGGATAAATACGAAAACTTAATTTCAGAAAAATCTCTATTTCCGATCCCAGTAACATTTCATATTCAAAAGTAGTTTAAGAACATTATTAGAATAGACCTTCAGTATAATATTTGACAGATGGTTGTGACTAAGGGAAAGCCAGCTTTGGAACTCTTCCACTAACGAGTCATAAAAGAAATGTCATCCCCTTATTCTTCATTTTGACTCCATTGCTTAAAATTTGCCTGTCATTTGTAATAGATTGTTAAATTTTCTCAGTTAATCCTTCTCCTAGCATGCATTAACCCAATCTGTGTTTTCAATATTTGGAAAGTCCAGAAAATTTATTTTTAGGGTTATGAGCAAGACTTTAGGAGAACAAACAGGGTTGCAAGAAGTTATCTTTGTTGCTTAATAAAGTCAGCAGATCCCTACAATGCAAAGATATTTGGAGAATTAGGAGGCACCTTGGGAATTAGTGAAAGGATTGGTGTCTGACCAGTATGTTGGGGAGGAATGGCAATCTGTTTTCTTGTCCCGGCATCTATCAATTAGTGATGGACCTTCAGTCTAACAGAGAGATCGAGTTCATACACTTCTGCCTCTTTAGAAGATGAATAAATAATGATTTTTAATATCCCCTAGACCAGATCTCAGGGTAATTTTTGATCTTCCCTTCCATCTTATCTATTTTACTCCTCTTCGTTCTATGCTGCTTTGTCTGTAAATTTGTAGTGTTACCTTTTGGAGCAAATGTATTTTCTCTTTGCTCTATTCTCCTTAGAAAGCCTGAATTCTCCCAAATTTCATAAATGGAGAGAGAAATTGTCTTGGCACATGTGAGTGTTTCCAAGTGAAAATGAAGTAAAAGTGTTAGTTGTTCAGTCATGTTGGACTCTTTGTGACCCCATAGACTATAGGCCGCCAGGCTCCTCTGTCTGTGGAATTCTCCAGGCAAGAACACTGGAGTGTGTAGCCATTCCCTTCTTCAGGAAATCTTCCCAACCCAGGGGTCAAACTTGGGTCTCCTGCATTGCAGGCCAGTTCTTTACCTTCTGAGCTACTAGTGTTTCCAAGTATGGTTTCCAAACTCTGCTTTACAGAGGTCTGGAGGTTTCTCAGCCCCCCTAGGGACTACAAGTTGTTTGATGATGGTAAGCAGACAGGACTCTGTGTGTGTGTGTTGGGGAAAATTGTCAAACAATGCCTCATTCAAGGAATTATCAGTATTATCATTAGAATTTTTCATATTAATTTGTCTAAACAATGAATTCATTTTTAAAATTAAAATATAATAAAATGTTTGGAAGCCAACTGTCTAAGGGGATAAAACCATTCATCAAAGCACTTTGAGAACAAGGTAATATTTTAGCTCTAATCCTAATTAGATTTCAGACCCAGGGTAAGTCACTTGATTTTCTTAACCAGCAGAGTACTCACTACAAAGTAAGGAAGCTAAAGAAATTATCTTCAGATTCTTTCTTGGTTCAACACTAGACAATTATATGTGGAGTTCAGTGTTTTGTTCTTCTGACACATTCATATATTCGGTCATTGTTATTTAGAGGTGTAACTTTATGAAGCTGACTTTCAAATCCAGGACCAAATGTCTTCATTTGTAGAATTGTTGTCTAGATTTAAAGATTTCAGAAGTCTTTCAAAATTCTAAGATTTCATCATCGTTTTATATGTTACTGCAAGTGTGTACTGTGCTGTGCTTAGTCCCTCAGTCATGACCAACACTTTGTGACTCCATGGACTGTAGCCTGCTAGGCTCCTCTGTCCGTGGGGAATCTCCAGGCAAGAATACTGGAGTGGGCTGCCATGCCCTCCTCCAGGGAACCTTCCCAGCCCAGGGAATGAACCCAGGTCTCCCGCATTGCAGGCAGACCCCTTACCGTCTGAGCCACCAGGGAAATCCAAGAATTATAGAGTGGTCTACAGGTACACAAAGAACAAAAGTAAAGTATTTGCAGGCTTTGCCTTTCCTCTGTGTAAGATTAGGAGAATTTTATCTTAACTCTCTCATTCTCTCTTCCTTCTTATTCTTCTAGAAGTTTCTTGCATTTGTAACTTAAAAAAAAAAATGTAGTGAAGGGACTCTCAGGAGGCTGTTAGGTGAAGGGCAAAAGGGTTTTTTCGAGAAGCAGGTCACTGGAGCAAGATGCATGGGAACAGCTGTGGCATGTGAGAACAGTAGACCAGAAAGAAAAAAATAAAGATATTTTTAAAAAGTATTTCTGGGATTTATATAGAAACATCTTGAGATATTTTGAAAGGATTTCATTATAAATGTTAATATTTTTTATGCTAAAATACACTTTCAGGATTAAACAACAGAGTCTATAGCTTCATATGTGTTCTAGAAGGCAGTATTGTTTAGTAAAATAAAGATTAGACAAGAGTCTAAACTGTAACATAATTAAAAATCATTTGGAGATTTCCAAAACTCACAACAATAGTCTTCCTGCTGTTCTATGAATTTCTCCTATCTACCTACCTGCAGACAAGGCCATGCGAATCACATTTAATTTTTGAATCCATAAGGAACTGAACCATTACTCCTCAGTCTCTGCTTTTCTATCTCTCATCTCTCTAGCTCTCTCCCTCTCTCTCTCCTTCTCCATAATCTATCTCTGTTCCTTTCTGCATATCTAATTCAATCTTCTATCTCTGCCAAACAGCTTTCACTGGGTCCATTTGGATATAATTTCCTCATAGCTCCTGTGTTCATATACATTTAGGTCTAGACATCAGCAACAATTAAGCAATTTCTTTTGGTTCCAGTTCCACATCTGTAGGAGAGAGAATCTGGCCAGCCTTGCTAAGTCCAGGTGCCCACACCTGGTGTCAATCTCAGCTAGGCACTAATCGTATGTAAGAGTCTCCTTGGCTGCAAAGCTCCAAAAAAACCCACAAAGTACTGTTAGTATTCTTCCATCCTGTAAGTCTGCCATTTCTAAAATGCAAGAATCCCGTATCCTTGTCACACACAAGCTAAAAAAGCCCTGTGCTTCCACCATCCTCCAATCTGCCATGTCATTAAGAATGGCACACAGCCCATTATCCCACAAGCAAACAAATGCATGCTCTGTAATAGGAAGAATCTGGACACTGAACCATAGATTCTCTCATTGCTGTAGCCTAGATCCACTGACACAGATTCTGTTCAGTCAGTTCAGTAGCTCAGTTGTGTCTGCAACCCCATGGACTGCAGCACGCCAGGTTTCCCTGTCCACCACCAACTCCTGCCTGGAGCTTGCTCAAGCTCACATCCATTGAGTCAGTGATGCCATCCAACCATCTCATCCTCTGTTGTCCCCTTTTCCTCCTGCCTTCAATCTTTCCCAGTATCAGGGTCTTTCCTAATGAGTCAGTTCTTCACATCAGGTGACACTTTTGTTCATATAAGCAGGAATTCTGCAGTGGCCACAAAATTCATCATTGCTTATCTTTCCCTTCCCATGTCCTAAGTGTTTTCTACCTGTCTCCAGGTGTTTTGTCTGTAACAATATCAGTGACAAGACTGTTTCTGAGCAAGCTATGAATGCCAGCTAATAATCCCTCCCAAAGAAAGGTGACTAACAGGTCTCACTGTCTCCAAGTAATGAAGGCACCTTGTCTAAAAACAATGAGGTGTCACCTTATTTTAACAGCCAGCTTTCAACATGCCTTGCCCTACTTCATCAGGGACTGACGGGGACTGAATTGTGTCCACCCAGAACTCTTACTTGAAGCCCTAGCCCCAAGTATGACTGTTTTCAGAGATAGGACCTTTAGAGAGGTAATTAAGCTTAAATAAAGCCACAAGAGTGGGAACCCTAATCTAATAAGACTGGGGCCTTATCTGATAAGACAAAGAAGATACAGAGAGACATCTTTCTTTCTACTTGTGCAGAGAGAAAAGATCATGTGAGACACAGGGAGAAGTCAGCTGTACAGAAACCAAGGAGAGAGTTCCCACTAGAAACTAACCCTGACACACCTTAATCTGGAATCTGCAGCTTCCAGAATTGTGAGACAATACATTTCCTTTGTTTAAGCCGCTCAATCTGTGGGATTCTGTGATGCCAGCCCAGACAAACAGCATGAGACTGTTGACAAATGCTTGCAAACAAAAGAGTGGATATGTAATAGTGGCCCCTGCCACTCCCAGAGTGGATGATCAGTTTTTCTCCCTCAGTCAATTGCTCCGGTGGCATTAACATCTGATTTCCACTTAATTGATCTGATCAACTCTGCCCTGATCTGAACTGGTCACCAAGACAAGTGAAAGCCCCGGATCGACCCTGCCACCGTCTGCTGTTTTTCAGTTGTCTAGACATAGTCATAAATAGCTGGATGACTGCCCACTATAAATTTTTAATGAGAGATTTTGAAATTAGAAAAGGAGGGAAGCGATTGCAATTTATGACCTGGAGTGACTCAATAAGCAGGGACCCACCTGAAAAGCCAAAGCTGGGCATTCATCAGCTCCCCAACATCATCTGCATGCTTAGTTATGCAAGCCCAGAGCATCAATCCTATTCTTACTTCCCCTGTCACCCTGGACTCTTCCCAGAAAAATACCATGATACGTCCTCCCAATTCTTAGCTTATGGAAGGAGAGTTTTTAAATAATCCAGAAAGCATTGTATTTAAATCAAATGAAAATGATTTGGGAGCTTTCCTTTACTTGGACTAAGTAATTCTAAAGCAAGCTGGATCAATGACCAATCTTTGAAAATAGGAGGCAGATAGAGGCCTTCTCCCCAGAGACTATCTAAGTACTAAAAAGAATTTGAGGAATGCACAGGCTTCTTGAAGCTTATTCATACACCTGTGCCTGCTAGGATGGTGTGCCGATGTCCTTAGTCACTCAGTCATGTCTGCCTCTTTGTGACATTATGGACCATAGCCCGCCAGGTTCCTCTGTCCATGGGCTTCTTCAGGCAAGAATATTGGAATGGGTTGCCATTTTCCTCCTCCAGGGAATCTTCCTGACCCAGGGATTGAACCCATGTCTCCTGTTCTCCTGCATTGCAGGCAGATTCTTTATCCACTGAGCCATCAGGGAAGCCCCATGCTAGGTTAGTACCCCTACAAGAAAACCTGTATCCCAGTTCTCTTATCTACTGTGGATTTGGGTTTTCTGAGCTCTGTTCCCATATACATTTGGATATTCAGACAGCAATATACCTGGACTGTATTCTGTTAAAATGTGCTTACTGAATTAGTCTATACAAGTCTGCAGTCAAAGAAAGATAAAACATATTTCACTCTACATGCAGAACTATGTGTATAATATTGTTTATGTATGTGTCATTTTCTTTTTCTTACAAAGTGGTAGTAGAAGATTTTTTTTTAAGGTATCTGATGCATCTTTTACATAATGATCCTAGTGATTAACTGCTTTTTCCACTAGTTTTTCCCCACTGAGTTTCCTCTTAGAGGCAATAAAAATTATACAACTTAACATGTTTACCTTTTTTCTTGGCTCCCAGAAATCTTAAAACTAAATTATATTGCCTTAAGTTCCTGGAAACTGTCCTTTAATTTTAAAAGTTTATTTAGTTATTTTTAACCTACAAAACGTCTTTTTTTTTTTTGAATAGGCAAAACATAAATGATAAAACAGAAAAACTGAAGCCAGCAGACAATCTAGGCAACAAGACAAATGACAGATTTTAGAAGGAAAAAAAAAAAAAAAACACTATTACTTCTCTTAGTCAAGGATGATCTGAGATGTTTCACTATCAGAGGGGATATTCTTATATTCTTCCAGCTAACATGTACTTGGAATGCAATCCAATGCCAAAGAACTACTAGATGGATATTAATTTACAAATCAAGCAAGATAAAGTTCTGCCTTTAAGAGATGGTCCATTCTTAACTTACGAGGCAGCCAGATAAGTAGACAAATAAAGCAGTACAAAAATGCTATATTGGGATACACACAGGAGCAACTTTTGTATGTGATGTTTTTTAGTAGCTGAGCAGATACACAACCCTCTATTCAACTCTCCGCAGCACAATCAGTGTTTCATTTTGTCACAAAGTCAGTCTTCCTAAAAACATGGCTTTCCCACTTAGCTTCTTTGATCAAGAGGGAAAGTTTCAATTTAACATTTGATAAGAAATATAAATGACCAATCAGAGAAGGCAATGGCACCCCACTCCAGTACTCTTGCCTGGAAAATCCCATGGATGGAGGAGCCTGGTAGGCTGCAATCCATGGGGTCGTGAAGAGTCAGACACGACTGAGTGACTTCACTTTCACTTTTCACTTTCATGCATTGGAGAAGGAAATGGCAACCCACTCCAGTGTTCTTGCCTGGAGAATCCCAGGGACGGGGGAGCCTGGTGGGCTTCCATCCATGGGGTCGCACAGAGTTGGACACGACTGAAGCGGCTTAGCAGCAGCAGCAGCAGCATAAATGACCGATAAAAGCATTTAAAAAGTTAACATCATTTAAAATAAAAGACTTTCAAATAACAACTAGATGCTTTTCTCTGGCTACCAATTTTACAAAATGAACATGATTAGGGACTGATAAAAATGTGGACAGTGGGTGGGGAGAAGCACTGTCATCTACTGTCAATAGGAGGCAAATCGACGATAGATTTCCAAAGCCTTAACCATGTAAATAACTTTTGAGGCAGCATCATTCTACAGATTCACTCTAAATAAATAATTGGTTATATATGAGCTATATGTCAATAGCATTATTTATAATGATAAAAAATTGAATCAACTATGATATGTAAAATATAGTAGCTATTGGAAAGTGTAATGAAGAAGCATATTCTTCATCATTGAAAAACTTTCATGAAATTATTGAGTGAAAACAAAGCAGATTATAAAACAGAATATCTAGTACAAATTGTGTATGTATATTAGGTAGAGATAGAAATAAAGGTAAATGGATACAAAGGTCTGTAAAATATATATTGAAACATTGTCTCTGAAACAGTGTTCCTCAGAGGTTTTCTGTGGCCCATTAGTTTAATAATCCATTATACATTTTGTTAAAGTGCAGATTACAGGGTTTAAACCCCATCCTCAGAATCAGACTTTAGGAATGGGGACAAGGATTATATTTTAACAGTCCCCTCAGGAGATTATTATACTGTGCAATCTACAATTTAGAAGGAATAATATTCTTGCCAATTTCCATTAAAATTACTTTCTGATATAGAAAACAACTCAAAGGACTTTGCAAAAACCAAAGTGGAACAAACAGAAAAATAATATAAAGAGTGCATTGAATTCTAACCCCCAGAATAAAGCATGAATATCCATAAGTTCATATCTATAAAGTTAAAGAACAGAGTGAATTTTTCCTTATAAAAGAATTAAAAATGATAAAGCAGAAAGAGAAAACTAGACAATCATGATTAGGGAAATATCACCGTAATTATTGCAGACAAGATCAACTAACGTGTGCTTAACATCAGATAATGTTAAAACTGATGGATAAAAGTTTGTGGAGGGATGATATATGTATGTATTGTATCAAAGTATGTTCCCTATGATATTTATGAATTACGAAAGGAAAGATTATAACTCTGTAAAGAAACCAGCAGATCCTACGTTACCTTTCTGTATGAGGAATAAAGGTTAACACTACCAAGAACAAGAAAATTCAGCATCATGAACCCCTTGATATGAAACACTGAGGAGAATATAACATCACTTTTGCCAAGAAAACTAAAACCTCATCATAACACGAGAACACAACAGATCCAAATTTACCAACAGAGTAAATGATCAGTATTCTTCTAAAGTATCAAGATCATGAAACACAGGAAAGACTGAGGGATATTAGAGAATGGAGAAGACTAAAGAAAGATAAAGAAATTTGAGACCCTGGATACAGCCTTAGAAAGGAAACAGTACATTAGTGGAAAAACTAGGGAAATCCAAATAAGTTGCAGTTTAGTAAGTAATACTGACCAAGGCTAATTTCCTGGTATTAATCGTCGTACGATGGTAACTTAAGATACTAACAATAGTGAAAGCTGGGTGAGGCATATGAGCAAATTTCATACTATTCTCTACGGCTTTTCTGTAATTCAAAAATGCATCCAAATAAAAAGCTAACAAAAATGGCTAAGCATTCCTTTGATTCAGCACCTTTCAATTCTCACTAACATATTTATAACTCAAAAGAGCCAAAATGCAACCATCAAAAGCTCAAGGAGTGCCAGACTCTTAAAGGAATTTCCTCTAAATCCAGCTGATGAGCTTAATTGAGAAAGTCAACTGGTAGCCAACAAATAGGAGAAGGAAATGGCAGCCCACTCCAGTATTCTTGCCTAGAGAATCCCGTGGACAGAGGAGCCTGGTGGACTGCTGTCCATAGGGTCACACAGAGTTGGACATGACTGAAGTGACTTGGCAGCAGCAGCCAACAAATGTTTAAATACTAAAAAGACAGTAAATAAACTATGACCAACCTAGATAGCATATTCAAAAGCAGAGACATTACTTTGTCAACAAAGGTCCGTCTAGTCAAGGCTATGGTTTTTCCTCTGGTCATGTATGGATGTGAGAGTTGGACTGTGAAGAAGGCTGAGTGCCGAAGAATTGATGCTTTTGAACTGTGGTGTTGGAGAAGACTCTTGATAGTCCCTTGGACTGCAAGGAGATCCAACCAGTCCATTCTGAAGGAGATCAGCCCTGGGATTTCTTTGGAAGGAATGATGCTAAGGCTGAAACTCCAGTACTTTGGCCACCTCATGCGAAGAGTTGACTCATTGGAAAAGACTCTGATGCTGGGAGGGATTGGGGGCAGGAGGAGAAGGGGACAATAGAGGATGAGATGGCTATATGGCATCACCGACCCTATGGACATGAGTCTGAGTGAACTCCGGGAGCTGGTGATGGACAGGGAGGCCTGGCGTCCTGCGATTCATGGGGTTGCAAAGAGTCGGACGCAACTGAGCGACTGAACTGAACTGAAACCAGTAGAACTGAAAGAAAGAAGGAAGACCGTTTATCATTTTCCCCACCATCTACATCTGGCTCAGAAATTCAAAGTCTATTTGCATGAGAATGCTAGATAGCCATATCTCCTTGAGGGTGTATCTCTCTGAGGCAGAAGGAGCCCTAGAGTATCGATGGACATCTCTTGGGTCCTCCACTATTTGCCTGAAACACAAACAGGCTTCATCAATCATGGCTGCACTTATGATGATGGGGTGCCCAGCTCATCAGAATTTTAGGACAAAGTCCTCAAGTTGGAAATGAAGCATCTTCCTAATGAAGGGAGCCGAGCCTCCATAGATAACTTTAGCAGCCAATATCACTGAAGGAGTCTGAAGCAAGGAAAGAAAGACATGTCAAAGATACCATCTTGTCTGTGTCCACACATGAGATATCTTAGAGGATTTCTGGAAGTTACTAACAATACTGAATGGCAAATGCTGGTGACAGCCACAGGGGTATAGTTTATGTCTGTGTTCCTGGTATACGGAAAAGACCCAACAAATGTTAACTATTATTTTTTTATTGTTATCCCATTTGCACCCTCTGGCTAGGGATATCTGATCAAGCACTGCCTAAAGTTGGCCTAAGGTATTAAAGATGGCTTTGTAGGTGCTGTGTGAGCTGAAGGCAGCAGTAGTGTGGCAATCATAACCAGATATGCTCAGTCATGTCTGACTGTTTGGGACCTGATGGACTGTAGCCTGCCAGGATTCTCTGTCCACGGATTTCCCAGGCAAGGCACTGTAGCAAGTTGCCATTCCTCCTCCAGGATATCTTCTAGTCTCTGCATTTCCTGCACTGTAGGCGGATTCTTTATCACTTGAACCATGGAGAAGCAAACAGAAACGTGGGTCCAAATCAGGGTGTTAGTTCCAGATTTTCATTAACTTGGATTGTAGCTTCTCTTCTCTGAGCTTCTTATCTCTTCTATAAATAACCACCAGGACTCTTTTCAGCCATAGAGTTCTTTAACTTTGCATTCTTTAAATTCTTTCATTTCTCTAACTCCTGAACACGACTGCACATGTTGTTGACCCTCTGCTAAATATCAATAGAAGATAGAATGAACTTACTAGAAATTCAAGTGCTCAAAGCTCACTACAGAGCTGTGGAGTCAGAAACTCCAGGGGATTGTGATGCTGGATAAAGTATGAGAACCACAGAGCTCTTGACTTCTCATTTTTCAGAGAAGAAAACTGATATCCTGAAAAGAGATATGGCTGACTCCAAATCTAGAAAACGTGCTCTTTTGGGGGCAAGACTTGAATCCAGATATACTTATTACCCTAAGTAGTAACAGTAGTAGTAGTAATAGCTAACATTGAATAAACCATTTGTGTTAGATACTGTGCTGAAGATTAAACACAAATACCACATTTAATCCTCACAAAAGCTTGATTAGGTAAATACTATTTGAATTTTTCTATTCAGTCTGAGAACTCAGGTGTATATAGAGAGATTAAGGAACAAAGCTGACAGTGTTGGAGCCAGCCCGAGCTCACTTACTGAGAGTCTAGAGGCTCTGTGTTGATGTTTTTATAACAGTGGCTCTATCATGTCTTATGTCTATTTTACTACGAAGGTGATTCTTACACTGACTACAAACACTCGAAGAAAAAAACAAAACCAGAGGACAAGACTAAGCCTTCTTTGACTATTAACTTTTCTTAAAATTAATTTAAGGACATTTGTCTCCTTTAATATGATATTAATATTTCCTTGAATATTATTTTTTAAGATGTAAGGGAAATTTTTTCTATAAAACAGGCATTATGGCTTAACAAGTAAAATTTATTATATAGCTTTTTATGATAAAATTTCATGGTCTGTGCGTAGGCTGGAAAAGAATTTCCAGACATGAGGCAGAATGAGAGGAGAGTAAAGTTTGTTACAGTGGGAGACACTGGTAGAACAGCAGGCTGGCTCAAAGGAAAGCTGACCTCTCTTGCAGAATAATAGCCAATTTTTATAGCCTCACAACCAAAAATTCCTACTGGAATGGTGGCATTAGGTGATTGGTTAATAGGATGGGTATTTTAGTTAATACAGGGTCAGAGAACTGGCCAGTTTAGATCCAGAGGCTCATGGCAACAGTTGCTATGGGGCTCGTTCAGTTCATGAAAGTTTTGTTCTGTGACCTTAGTATAGGGCTCCATGCCTGTGACTCAGGTATAGGGCTCCACATAAGACACAAAACTTTAAATAACATCTAACATGCAGGTAATTGCATCAACTCACCTAACAGCCAAATAGGGTTAAGTATCCAATCTTGTCTACATACGGAAATTCTACACAGAAAAAGTCTGAGAATGAAGGACCGTATCACTAACACCAACCTATAATTTTTATAATCAAGCAAGAACACTTAATGAAGCATAGAATATATTTAGTAAGTTTCTGCCCTTTCATATTTAAATTTTTGGCAGAGAACACCACAATGCTTGGCATACAGAACAGGGATTGAATAAACATCTGTTGCTTCTTTCATCAAAAGCTCTCACCTATTAGTTCACCTATTATTTCACACTCTATCTCCAGCTACTCAAAGTATGATCTTCAGACTAGCAGCTACATGAGGTCGATTATGATACATACAGAATCTCAGACCACAGTTTCCTTCTATGGAATCAAATTCTGCTTTTTATCAAATCTCAGGTGATTGATATGCACAGTAAAATTTTGAAGGACTACTCATCTAACCTACCTACTCCCAGAGTTAATACTCTAGTCTACAAACTTGGTTCTTAAAGTGTGGTCTCTGGACCAACTGCAGCAGCATCAACTAACACCGAGTAAACCTAATGAATTAGAAACTCTGGAGGTAGGGCCAGAAATGTTGCTTTAACAAATCCTTTAGATTGCTTTTTTAATTTATGTTGAATATAACCTGGAATGAGAGAAGATTCTGGGGAAGTGGCTGAGTAGTAAGCACCAGGGATCTTCCTCTTCACCTAGACAACAATTGCACTGGCAAAATCTATCTGATATAATTATTTTGGAACTCTGGAATCTATTGAAACCTTACAACATCCAGGAGAAGACTTGGAGGGTATATTTTGACTTATTTTGGTCAGTTCAGCTCTCAGCACAATAGCAGCTACCTATCCCAACCCTCAGCCACATGGCAGGCAGCTGTGCATGGTTCCTGGAGCAGCTTGCACACAGCTTGAAGGAGCCACGGTGGGCAACAAGGTCTGTGTCTTCAAAATATCAAGAATCTGTGCTGTGATTGCTGGTTGCTGCTTCTGATCACAGAGGGGCAGGTGAAGAAGCAGGTGGCTGATTTTGTTGCATTTTCCCTCATTGCTGCCGACTCCACTCCCACAGGCTGAAATGACTTCTAAGGGATTTAAAAGGCCAGTGCTTTTTGCTCACTCTTCATTTTTCTCTTTTCCCTTTCTGGGAACCAGACATTAAAACACATGAAATTCCAGGTGGCACTACTGGTAAGGAACCCACCTGCCATTGCAGGAGACATAAGAGATGCAAGTTGGGAAGACCTCCTGTAGGATGGCATGGCACCCCAGTCCAGTATTCTTACCTGGAGAATCCCATGGACAGAGAAGCCTGTCAGGGTACAGTCCATAGGGTCTCAAAGAGAACATGACTGAAGCAACTGAGTTGCATGCACAGGGAAAATTAGAAAGTGATTGTCCTAGTCCAGGAAAATACTCAGAAAAATCTGGGAAAACCTTAAGTTTACCACTCAGGCTGATCCTCAGCACAGAGACAGCCTAGAATAATACCCCTCCCCAACACTCAAGGGCAAAACCCAGCAAGCCCTGAGGCAGGGAAAGCCTCTGACTTCCAGAGTTACCATGTTATTAGATATGAGTGTTCACTTTAGAACAAAAATCACAAAGCATGCAAAGAAACAGGAGAGTATGGCCCATTCAAAGAAGAAAAATAGACATCAGCAACTGTCCCTGAAAAAAATGTAATGTCCCATATACTAGAAAAATACTTTAAAATGGCTGTCATAAATATTCAAAGAACTAAAGGAAAACATAAAGAAAGTCCAGAAAAAGATGTACGAATAAAATAGAAATAGCAATAAAGAGATATAAAACATGAAAAAAAAAATCTGGGGTTGAAAAGTAGAATAACTACAATGAAAAGTTCACTAGAGGGACTCCAAGGCAGATTTGAGCAGGCAGAAAAAATCAGCAAACTTGAAGATCAGATAAGGAAATTACTGAATCTGGAGGACAGGAGGAAAAAAGCGAATGTGAAAAGAGACTGTGAGATCCGTGGAACATTGTCAAGTGCATCAGCACACACATTTTGGGAGTTACAAAGAAGAAAATAAAAAGAAAGGGGCAGAGGGAAGATTTGAAGAAATAATTGCTGAAAACTTCCCAAATTTGGTGAAAAACATGAATATAAATAACCAAGAAGCTCAACAAATTTGGGAGTAAGATAAACTCAAAGACATCCACATTAAGACATATTAAAATCTCAAAAGACAAAGACAAAGAGAATCTTGAAAGCATCAAGAGAGAAGCAAATTGTCACATCCAAGTGTTCCTCAATAAGATTATTAGTACATTTGGGATGAGAAACTTTGGAAACCAGAAGAGATTGTGCTGATAGAGCCAAGATGCTAAAAGGATAAAAAATAAACTGTCAATCAAGAATCCTATATCTGACAAAACCCTTCTTCAAAAGCAAGGGTGAAATTGCTTTTGGATAGACAAAAGCTAAGGAAGTTTATGATCACTAGACCTGTAAGAAGTCCACAAAGGCAAAATAAAAAGACATGCAAAGCCCTATGGAGATTAATGATCTCAATAAAGGTAAATGGATGGCAATTATAAAACCTACCATTATTGTAACAATGGTTTGTAACACTGTTACAGTGTTTAACTGTTACATTGTAACATTTGTAACATATGTAACTGCACTATATTTTCTACACTATTCAAGAGACCTAAATGGAAGTGGAAGTGTTAGTAGCTCAGTCATGTCTGACTCTTTGTAACCCCATAGACTCTAGCCCACCAGGCTTCTCTGTCCACGTGATTTCCCAGGCGAGAATACTGGTGAGCCATTCCCGTCTCCAGGAGATCTTCTTGACCCAGGGATCAAACCCAGGTCTCTTGCATTGCAGGCAGATTCTTTACCATCTGAGCTACCAGGAATGCCCATTCAAGAGACTAGTACATTTAAAGAAAACAGTACAACTACTAGTCTGAAAGCTAATATCATTGTAATTTTGATTTGTAACTACAAATCTTGTTTTCTACATAATAATTATAAGACCAATGCATTTAAAAAATTAGTATACTTTTAGGGGCACATAATGTATAAAAGAATAATTTTATGACATCACTAATAGAAAGGGATGGGAATAGAGCCATAAAGAGTTAGATTTTTTGTATATTATTGAAGTAAAGCTGGTATAAATTCAAATTATAGTGTTTAACTTTAGGACACTAAATGTAACTTCCACATTACATTTATATAACCAAAAAGAAATGGCAATAGAGACTACATGAAAGGAAATGACAAAGAAGTTTAAACAGCTCACTACCTCAAAAAGCAATTAAAAATAAAAGAAGATAGTAATGTAAGAAATGAGAGACAAAATGGTATAAAGCATATAGGAAACCAATACTAAAATGACAGAAGTCAGTCCCTCCTTATCAGTAGTTATTTTAAATATAAGTGGATTAAATTCTCCAATCAAAAGATAAGAGTTTGGCAGAATGTATAAAACATGGTGTCCATCTACATGCTGCCTACAAGAGGATCAATTTAGATACAAAGGCACAAAATAGGCTGTGAAAGGATAGAAAAAGGTATTTTATGTAAATATTTCTTTTTAAGTTACATGTACTTTCTTGCAATTAAAAAAAATTGAAAAAAAAAATTGAAAAAAGAAAAAATCCTGGAAGACATTTATAAATTCCTAATGCTCGGGACTTAGTTCATACCAATTAAAATACAATTACTTAGACCAGTGGTGCTTGGCCCTGGATGCACATTAGTATTATATGGGAAGCTTTTGAAACATACCAATGCCTGAGTCCCATCTCTCAAAACTCAATTATTAGAGGTGAAGCTTGTATTTGGTGTTTTGTTTTCTTTTTTTTAAGTCTCTCTAGTACTACTTTGTTATTATCTGTAGGTGTACCATTTCCAAAACTTTAATTAACCTATTCTATTCTACTCTCTGACCATTTTCTCCTATGTTTTGAGCTTACTCCTCCTAGTACTCAAAATACCAGACTTACTAGGATCTGAGATCCATGAATACCTATTATTACATTGGTACCTCTGCCACATCTCTCTGTCCCCGACACCTCTCCTTCTCACTCTCTCTCTCTCTCACACACATACACTCACGCACTTCATACTTCTTACATTCTTCCCTGCCTAACTTAGATATCATATCATTATTATAAATGCTCCTTTACATACATGATCTATTCCCTTACCCTTTTTTTCTTCATTCTTCTATACCTAGAAAAACTCCAAACCAAATTAAACCCCATTCCTTTCAGATTCTACAACAGTAATCAAATAGCTGAATTTTGCTGGAGGAAAACACCAGCCGTGTTGACTAGTGACTAGGCTCACTTTGTATTTATGATAGCAAATCTCCGGTGGACGCTTAGCACTGGTAAGCAGCCTTATAGTTGATTTACTCCCCTATCTCCCATAGTCCCAGGTAACATATTTCCTCACCCCTCAAACCTCAAACACCCCTTCTCTTCTATGCACTCAGTGGATGATTTGGCTTCTCATTTCACTGAGAAAATAGAAGCTACAAAAGGGAATGCTTTTTCCTGCTAACCACCAACACTTCACCTGGCCTCCTCTGTACCCTTATGCTCTGCCTTTGTTCCTGCTGAGATAAATGAATGGCCTGGGCTCCATTTTAAGGCCTATATTTCCACCTGTTCTCTGGATCTCATCCTACCCTCTCACTCAAAGACTTTATGCTTGTAATTTTCTCCCTTCTCTATACTGTCATTCATTCTCCTACTTTTGATCTGTACAATTGGTACACAAGAATGCTGTAAGACTTTTGTTAAAAATCTCTCTTTTGAACCCACATCTCTTTACACTCCTGAATCATTTCTCAGCTCTTCTATAAAACAAAATTTCAAAGTGTTGTCTATATTAGCTTTCTCCATCATCCTATCACCCATTCTCAAAATCACTCACAGGAAGCTCTGCCTCAACACTTCCACTATTCTCCTCCTACTGAAACTCTCTCAAGGTCACCAGTGACCTTTATGTAGGTAAACTCAACCATCAGTTTTCAGTCAGTGTCTTTCTTAAGTTCTGAAGAGCATTTAGCAAAGCTATCCATTTTCCCCCTGGAAATATTTTCTTTCCTTGACTTTGGGAAAGTAAAATTCTCTTATTTTATTTTTACTTTAGGGTTCTTTCCTTCTTCTCTCCATTGCTGGACACTTTGAACTTCTAATTTCTAAATTTCAGAGGGCCCCAAGCTTGAGTTACCTTCATGTATCTTCTCCACTTACTCCATAAATATTTCATCTAATTCCATGGAGTTAAATACCATTTACAAGACTGATGACTACCATATTTGTTTCTATAGCCCCAACATCTTTCCTATACTCCGGATTCATTTCTAGTTGCCTTTCAGTGTTGCCTTATGGCTATTTAAGAAGCATCTCAAACCCAGCATATTTAAAGCCATAAAGATACTCTTCCCTAACACTTTCTAACTTATTCTATGGCTAAACCACTAGTTCAGATACTCAGATAAAATTCATGGAGACAGGCTTCCCTGGTGGTCCAGTGGTTAAGAATCTACTTTGCAACACAAGGGATTCTCGTTTGATATGCAGAGCAGCTAAGTCCGTGGGCCACAACGACTGAGCCAGCGCTCTAGAGCCCCCAGGCCACAACTACTGAGTCCATGCACTCCAACTCCTGAAGCCCATGCACCTAGAGCCCGAGTTGCACAAGAGGAGCTACCACAATGAGACACCCATGCACCACGATGAAGAGTCACCCTCATTTGCTGCAACTAGAGAAAGCCTGCAAGCAGCAACGAAGACCCACTCCAGCCAAAAAATAAAATAAATTAATAAATCTTTTTAAAAAATTCATGGAGACATCACTGACCCTTCTCTTTCTCTTGCTGTCCAGATCTAATCCAGGAACAAACACTGCTCATTCTAGCTTCAATATATATTTCAAAGCTCTTACTAGACAGTCTTATCTTCAAGCCCTGGTCTGGTTCAAAGCCACCCCATTAATGCTTCATCAGTGCTTCATCCTGAGCAGTATAGATGTGGGTTTGGCATCAGTCCTGACTTTACCACTTCTGAGGTGTTTTACCTAAAGCAATCCACACCACATTTGGAGTTCAATTTCCAGAGGTTGAACATATGTACAGTATGTATGTATGAATATGTATACTTATACATATGTGCATGTATGTATATGTGCATGAAAGATAGATTGATCTCAAATATAATTTCTCACCAGCTCTACCATCTTCCATCCCATTCAATTCACCATCATCTTTTGCCTGGATACTTGATAAAGTCTTCCAAATTGTCTCTCTGCTTCCTCTCTTGTCCAACTCTACCACCATACTCTCCACTAGCAGTTTGAGTGTCCTTTTCAAATGTAAGTTACACTATGCCGAGCTCCTGTTCAAACTCCTCCAGTTACTTCCCATCACAGTTAAAATAGCACCCAAAGATCTCAAGACGGTCTACACCAACACCTAACGATCCTGGTCTCGCCTGCCTCACCATTTTTACCACTCACTATTCTCCGTCTACCCTGCCTTCTTGATGCTCCACCAATTCATCAGGCAAGATTGATTCATTTTATTTTGCTTCATGACACCTGTCACTATCTAATACTATATTAAAATGTATGCAAATATTCACTGCTTACTTTTTCCCATTAGTATGTAAGTTTCACGAAGGCAGGGATTTTGTCAGTTTTATCCTTCATTGTATCTCCAATGTGTTAGAACACTGCATGACACAGTAAATACTCAATGAATGTTTATTAATTCAATATATGAATGAACAGATGGTGAAAAAAATCCCTGTACTTGAAAGGTTGATATTTGAAAGTTGCTTTCAGCTATATTATCAACTTGTTTCTTTACTTCTTTTCTTTTTCATTCAACTCTTCTAGTTTCCTCAGTATTCCCACTCTCAGGATGACATTCATTTTCTCCTCTTTCAAAGATTCAAACTTCCTTTAATGTAAAATATTACTGAGAATTCTCAAGGCCAGTCACCTATCTCTTTAACCAAAAAGCTTGGAATCTTGTAACCTCTAATATCACACCACTTGGTTTTCTGAACTGTCTTTTAGACACCTGAGTTCCAGAATTGAGTCCAGTCATATAATACTTCTGATTTTATACTGTGATATAACTCATATTCTTTTCTTCCTGCTTTCATGGCATAATTCTTTCAATTCATATTCTAAAACAATTCTAAATCACAAGTTTGTGACTCACAAAACTGGAACTGTGAAGAGACAGAAGAAAGGAGGGCTAGATATGATGAAAACCACTCTATAAAATTAAAAAGATGAACCTGCTCAATTTTTTCTTTTGGATGGAATTCTATAATCTTTGTTCCCCTTAGTTTTCAATATATGCTTCCCATTGTCAACTTCCTATTCCATTTCTTCACCTGGGAAAAGTCCTTCTGAGTTATACACTCCATGTTTTAAAAGCTATTGACCTAAAACTTATGCTGTTGAGCTGTTCCTGTTAATGGACTTGATGCACCCAGGGAAGGATACTCATGTTACTGGACTTGATCTCTTTCCTTTGTTTCATTACAGAGGACTGTAAACAATCAATATGGAGTCAGATTAAGATGTATTAAGTTGAATAAAAAAGCATGTTTGGATCCCCTTGTATTTTGTCAGCAGAGATGGTGAGACCAAGCTTTTATGAAATGGACACCTATCTGTGAATGACCACATGGTCACAGAAATTTGACTGTCAGAATCTACATCACAGAGAATGACTCAAGGAAATGAATTATTTTTTCCTGTCTTCCTGCTTTGTTTCAGAACGGTGACATGTAAGTAATTAATCAATAGCATTTGGTGCAATTATAAGTTTAAAGGAAAGACTTGTATTAATTTTATTAATAATAATTTGACAGAAAATACATGGAGTTAGTTTCCTCAAAACTGAATTGTGAGATGACTCATAAATTGTACTGTCATTTCTTTCTCTAGCTTGTAATCCTTCATATGTCAGAAATGGTCTCACAATTGAACAGGTGTTTTAATAATAGACTGGAATTTGATTTAATATATATCCCTGAAATGTCTATTTGAGTGACTTAAAGCTAAAACCCACATTATAAGAATATCAAACTGAAAACCTACTGATCTAGAGAAGGCCTGTCTTTGGGCATGAGTGACACAGGTTATATCTAGGGCTTGACCCCAGGAGTTTAGAAAAAGTTCTTCTGTCCTTGAATCCTCCTCCACCTGGTTTGTACACCTTAAATTGTCTCAAACTTATTAATATGAGATCTTCATTTTGCTAAATACTTTTGAAATATCCATAGCCAGTTGATTTTCATTCATTATGTATTTTTATATCTGTGTCTATATGTCTTTATATATACTTGTATGTATATATTTTCCTAAATTTCCATTTTCAGTATGATTGGCCCTTCTTTCTAAGACAGCACGCACCAGAAGAAGTGAAATTATTGAAATCAGAGGCTGTGCATAATTTCAGGAAGCTTCCTTTAAAATGTTTTGTTGTCTTAGTCTCTCAGTCATGTCTGACTCTTTGTGACCCCAAGGGTTGCAGCCCTCCAGGTTCCTCTGTTATGGAATTCTTCAGGAAGAATACTGGATCAGGTAGCCATTCCATTCTCCAGGGGATCTTCCCAGCCTAGGGATCAAACCCTGGTCTCCTGCATTGCAAGCAGATTCTTACTGTCTGAGCCACCAGGGATCTTACTTCATATTTGTACTTTATGGGAGAGTCCCTTTTCTGACCAACCTACTTAAAATAGCCTCCTTCACTCACTTTCCTCTACTCTGCTTCATTTTCATTATCACCATTTGATATTTGGTTCTTTGTGTGAGCGTGTATTGGGAGACTCTGCCAAACAAAAGGTGAGATCATTGGGAAGCCATTCTGGGATGACTAGTTATTCGAACTTCCCTATCCAATCCATGCATGCCGGGCAAGGCTCAGGGCTCTACATCAGGATTTGTAGGCATAATTGAAAAAGGGAGATAGTCCTGGCTACCCATGGACTTTCCGGCCCTGGACTCCTAGCATAGCTCCAGGGCAATTAGTTCAAAGGTCGGGGAGTCCAAGAGGTTTTGCAGAAGCAAGAGAAAGAGAACATGAGATACCTTGAACATGCTTGACCTTTGTGATCTGGAGGAGAAAATTAGAGAGATTAAAAGACAGAATAACCTACCTGTTTTATGGAGAGTTCTGCAGTCAGGTCTTCTGGAATTTAATGCTCATGCTTATGGACTATATGACATTGAACAAGGTTCTTAATTTCTCTGCTCCTCAGTTCTCTAATATGCAGAATAATTTATAATCTGCAACAACAGCAAACATGCTTATTTGTTCTTATTAATCTTATATATAATCATATTTATGATTAACATATGACTCGGAACAAAGCTAGTGGAGGCGATGGAATTCCAGTTGAGCTATTTTAAATCCTAAAAGATGATGCTGTGAAAGTGCTGAACTAAATATGCCAGCACATTTGGAAAACAAAGTAGTGGCCACAGGACTGGAAAGGGTCAGTTTTTATTCCAATCCCAAAGAAAGTTAATGCCAAAGAATGCTCAAACTACCACACAATTGCATTCATCTCACACGCTAGTAAAGTAATGCTCAAAATTCTTAAAGCCAGGCTTCAGCAATATGTGAACCGTGAACTTCCAGACGTTCAAGCTGGATTTAGAAAAGGCAGAGGAACCAGAGATCAAATTGCCAACATCCGCTGGATCATGGAAAAAGCAAGAGAGTTCCAGAAAAACATCTATTTCTGCTTTATTGACTATGCCAAGCCTTTGGCTGTGGGGATCACAGTAAACTGTGGATAATTCTCAAAGAGATGGGAATACCAGACCACCTGACCTGCCTCTTGAAAAACCTGTATACAGGTCAGGAAGCAACAGTTTGAACTGGACATGGAACAACAGACTGGTTCCAAACAGGAAAAGAAGTATGTCAAGGCTGTGTACTGTCACCCTGCTTATTTAAGTTATATGCAGAGTACATCACGAGAAACGCTGGGCTGGAAGAAGCACAAGCTGGAATCAAGATTGCTGGGAGAAATATCAGTCACTTCAGATATGCAGATGACACCACCCTTATGGCAGAAAGTGAAGAAGAACTAAAGAGCCTCTTAATGAAAGTGAAAGAGGAGAGTGAAAAAGTTGGCTTAAAGTTCAACGTTTAGAAAACTAAAATCATGGCATCCAGTCCCATCACTTCATGGCAAATAGATGGGGAAACAGTGGAACAGTGGCTGATTTTATTTTTCTGGGCACCAAAATCACTGAGGATGGTGATTGCAGCCATGAAATTAAAAGACACTTGCTCCTTGGAAGGAAAGTTAAGACCAATGTAGACAGTATATTAAAAAGCAGAGACATTACTCTTTCAACAAAGGCCCATCTAGTCAAGGCTATGGTTTTTCCAGTAGTCATGTATGCATGTGAGACTTAGACTAAAAAGAAAGCTGAGCACCGAAGAATTGATGCTTTTGAACTGGGGTGTTGGAGAAGACTCTTGAGAGTTCCTTGGAACTCCAACCAAGGAAATCCAACCAATCCATCCTAAAGGAGATCAGTCCTGGGTGTTCATTGGAGGGACTGATGTTGAAGCTAAAACTCCAATACTTTGGCCACGTGATGCAGAAAGCTGACTCATTTGAAAAGACCCTGATGCTGGGAAAGATTGAGGGCAGGAGGAGAAGGGGACGACAGAGGATGAGATGGTTGGATGGCATCACCGACACAATGGACATGGGTTTAGGTGGACTCCGGGAGTTGGTGATGGACAGGGAGGCCTGGCATGATGTGGTTCATGGGGTCGCAGAGTCAGACATGACTGAGCAACTGAAGTGAACTGAACTGGAATCTGCTGCTGCTAAGTCACTTCAGTCGTGTCCGAGTCTGTGTGACTCCATAGACGGCAGCCACCAGGCTCCCCCATCCCTGGGACTCTCCAGGCAAGAACACTGGAGTGGGTTGCCATTTCCTTCTCCAGTGCATGAAAGTGAAAAGTGAAAGTGAAGTTGCTCAGTTGTGTCCAACTCATAGCGACCCCATGGACTGCAGCCTACCAGGCTCCTCCATCCATGGGATTTTCCAGGCAAAGTACTGGAGTGGGGTGCCATAAACCCTCAAATAATGTGTCATTATTGTTGTTGTTATTATTATTAGCACTGCTCATATTGTTACACTTTATCCTGCTGCTACTCTCATTCTACCCCATTGGCTTCTTGGATCTGGAGAAATAATTTATTGGCTTTTTAAATCAATTTGTAAAATGTATTAAGGCTCTTTTGTGTACCAGATACAGAGCTAAATGCCATGGAAAACGTGGACATGAAGAAACTGTTGCCTGACATCCACTTATGATCTGATAAGGAATGTAAAAAATACTAGGGTATAAACCAAACCAAAGCAAGGCAATATTTGATAAATATTATTGGAGAGATATAAGCCAAGAGTCATGAGCCCTGTGAAAACAGAGCACTTCAGCTGTGGATTCGTTTATTCATGGAGGCACCAATCAGTGTGGTGAAAGGGGAGAAAAAGGGGGAACAGGAAAGCCATTTCAGACTTTCAGTCATTTCAGACTTCATTCACAGATCTATTACACTGGAGGATACAGGAAATATTGAGGACAACTTGCACGCTATGAGCCTAGAAATCCAAGAGAAGATTAACAGAAAAAATGAATAAATGAATGGATAAATAACAAAGCAGGAAAAGCTTGTTTGGGAAGAAAAATAATGCTTCCTCATCCAGATGGGCACTGGACCAAACATTTATGAACACCCTCTAACCTGAACTTTTGTCTTGGCTGAGTTTTCCACTATAAAACCATGTAAGTGTGGGATTGTATTTGCTTCCTCAGCTTCAATATTTACTTATCATTTGTATGCGTTTTTTTTTTTTTTTTTTTTTTCTGTTCTGGTAATATTGCCCTTGGGAACCGTCACCCACAAGCATATTTCCTCACTGTATGAGCTAACCCTGTTCTGTAAATGAAAAAGCACATTCTCCCACATTTCTCCCTAGCCAAACTCAGAGTCATCAGTAACTTCACCAAACCCAAGGAAGCACACAAGTCATTTGAGAGTCAGTTGAATAATGTTTGCCATAGATCATTCCTACTACTAGGTAACAGACATATGTTATAACTGTGATATGTTGGGGAGAAATTCATAGTCAGTAGTTCTGGTATTTCTACCTCCAACTGTGTTGTGTGCACAATTGTTAAATTGTTAAATACAATTGTTAGTATTTTGAACTGTAATAGAATGTATATTGTAGCAATATCAGCTAGCTCCTGTATGAGACACTCAAGCTAATTTTTCTTGAAAAACTGCGTCCTTTTGTTCACCTGGGTTAATGATTTTTCTGTTCAAAACAAAGCAAAGAGCACGTCTCAGAAAAAAGAAGTCGCTGATCTCCTGCTCAAGCCTTTTGGGCTATGGTTAAGGAAAATTGGGGCCCCTGGGATAACGCAGACCAGGTGTAGCATCATAGTATATTAGTTCTAGAAGCAAAGAGTAATCCATAATTTATAGATGGGAAAATGGGATGGAGTGGTGAAATGACTAGCACAAGATATCATTATTATAAGTGTGTTAGAGGGAGCCTCACAACTAGAATCAAGATTTCTTGCACTGGAAATCCTAATTCTAAAAGAGGGAAACATGCAGACAAGAGAAAACCATGGAGGATATGAAGGGAACAGGGAGCCAACTCTGGAAATATCTGTACTTAGGCACGGAGAAGGCAATGGCACCCCACTCCAGTACTCTTGCCTGGAAAATCCCATGGGTGGAGGAGCCTGGTAGGCTGCAGTCAATGGGGTCACAAAGAGTAGGACACGACTGAGCGACTTCCCTTTCACTTTTCACTTTCATGCATTGGAGAAGGAAATGGCAACCCACTCCAGTGTTCTTGCCTGGAGAATCCCAAGGACGGGGAGCCTGGTGGGCTGCCGTCTATGGGGTCGCACAGAGTCGGACACGACTGAAGCAACTTAGCGGCAGTACTTAGGCACATTTATAGCCAGATTATTTGTGGCTGAGCAACTGAACTGAGCTGAGACAAGACAGTGGCCCCAGCCCACTGGTGACCTCAGGACCCATCGGGGCAGGACATTTCATCGGAACCCTCTGATAGGCGGATAGTTTATCTTTTCATGGAGCAAGAAATGTAGGTTAGGAAAGCTGGGTGAGTAATAGAACAGTTTTTCTACCAACTTTTCACAGAACTCCATGTCCTTCCTACACTTGCTTTTCTGAATGCACAGAATTGCTGATGGCCTTTGTTCACCCTGCAGTTTCACTGTGTTTTTAAAAATTGAGGTAGCAGGTTGGAAGTTCTTGGAGTATCTATTAAGATCTTTTCCAGCCCTGAAATAATGGATCTGAGAGAAGGCAAGTCAGGGCCCTCTCTCCTTCTCCATTAGGAGATTAATGCAGAGGCACACACTCGTCTGGGCAATCAGAGTTTACCCGTTATTCTTATCCATCTCTTCCCTGACCAGTTTGAATTTGGTCTCTAGTAGCATCAGCCTCTAGGATCTCATGTTTTTTTTCTGCACAGAGGGTTGTTATGAAACCAGGAAAGAGATGGGGGGGGGGGGGGAAATTGGCTGAAACATCCAAACATAAGATTCCTGGGAATCCCGATTTTTTCCCCCCAGGGCTTTCTCATTAATTTTCAAATGATCATGGACAAGTATTTAATAGGAACCTAACTGGCAGTACGGTAGTTAAGACTTCACCTTCCAATGCAGGGGACACGGGTTCAATCCCCAGTTGGGGAGCTAAGATTCCACATGTCATGCAGCCAAAAAACCAAAACATAAAACAGAAACAATATTGTAACAAACTAAATAAAGCCTTAAAATTTTAAATAAGTAAATAATAAAAAACTACAAGTAAAGATATACTGACCATCTTTGGAGCACACATAAGCAACATAATAGAACACAGCTGTTAAGTAGCAGTGTCGAAAAAGACTCAAAAAATCTACTATTTAGGTATTTGGGGGGAGTTTTCCATAATTGTGGTCTCTTGTTGGGCTTCCCTGGTGACTCAGTAGGTAAAGAATCTGCCTGCAATGCTAGAGACGTGGGTTCAATCCCTGGGTTGGAAAGATTGCTTGGAGAAAGGAGTGGCTATCCCCACTCCTATGTCCTTGCCTGGAGAATTCCTTGGACAGAGAAGCCTGGCGGGCTACAGTCCATGGTCTCTTGTAATGGCAGAAGACAGCAGTGGCTCTTTCTTTCAGATTAATGTCTTGTGATTCTCAGTCTACTTCAGTATAATGCACAGGAGATTTTCTGGGATAAATAATTTCTAAAGACATTAACCTACCTTAACATTTCTTCCTGTGATAAAAATGAAACAGTCTATACCTTGACAATGATGGCCTTTTGTTTAAAGCAGAGCCGAGTAACTTGCTCGGATGTGGATTTTAGTCCTGTTTAATGGAAAAACCAGACTAGCTCCTTAATTCAACATCAAGGAAACAATAAACCTGGTTTGTTCTCTCTTAGTGGAAGCAAATGTCCTATTTATATCTGTGATTATTCTGGCTGGTCTGCTTGATTACTTTCAGGGATAATAGAAGAAGCAAAGGGCAGGTTTGCAGAATTGACAAGCCCTCCTAATTAAAGACTAAATCAACCCATTACTCTATTCAAGGTGGAAGGGTTTTATACATTAACCTTTTCTTTCTTATGTGTTTCTTCAGTCAGATTCAGGGTTATTTGGGGGGCTCTCTCACACTACCTGCTGGGATTGTACATGCCCTTCATACATCAACTATTCATTATGGTGGATTAACAGAGGTCACAGATTGTTTCCACTACCCTCATAGGAAGTGAAGTCCATTCTCAAGCCTTTGAATGTGGGCTGGCCTTCAGACTTACTTTGGCCAATAGCCTGAGTAATTTTCGATATTCTTTCTGGAAATATCCTTTGTCAGATCCATCGGTTCATTAACTACTTTTTCTCCCATGTTTCCTCAGGCAATGTTTCACTATTTTCTATTGGGACATAACTCCTCTTTTCCCCAACTTTCAAAAAAAAAAAGTGTTCTCACTGTATTTTACACCTTCACCAACAGTCTTCTTGAGGTCCTTCCAGCTTCTACTTGCCACCAGTTCCAAAATCATTATTACTTTTATTTTTCACCATGGCAGCCCTTTATGTCCAGTACCAATTCTGTTTCATTTTTTGCCACTTAATAAACCAACCTAAAACTTAGTTTCCTTAAAACAGCAACTTTTAAAATTCTCTCTAACAAATCATGGGTTGACTAGGTTCAGCTGGGTAGTTCTTTTCCTCCACATAATCTCATATGGAGCTCAACTGGGCTGGAAATTACAAGATGGTATCCCCGTAGCTGGTAGGTGATATGGTTGTCAGGCAGGTGCTCAGCTGGGGCTGATTCCTGGGGCAACCTAGGGATGGAGATTTTGTGGCCTTTTTTTATACACTCTAATCTTCAAATATTTTCCTTTTGAGTGCTTTTTCTAATTTTACCAAGCCCTTTCCTTCCATGTATGTTCTCCTTTTCTACATTAGTAATCCAGACATTCCCCACTCCACCACCATCTTCTTAGAACATCTGGAAGATGTATATTATCTGGAAATATCATTGGTCACTAATTTTATAAATATAACAATAAAGTGCATGACAGTAAAACTGTCATCAGTTAATAGTTGTGGAAGCCACATAATGGGTACATGGGGGTCTGCTATACTGGCTCCTGTACTTTTGTGCATATTATAAATTTTCCATAATAGAAAGTAAAATAAGGGAGATAATAGTAGGGATTGGGATATACCTTTATATAATAATCTTGTAGCAACCTCTAGCTGACTAGCAACACTCTTAGCTACGTAATAATGTTTTAAACAAGTTTTAAAGCTCCTGGAATATATGGAATACAAACAAGATCATGCATGCCTGTCTGGGCTCAGTCATGTCTGACTCTTTGGAACCCCATGGATTATAAACCACTAGGCTCTTCTGCTATGGCATTCTCCAGGCAAGAATACTGGAGTGGGTTGCTATTTCCTTCTCTAGGGAACCTTCCAGACTGAAGGATCAAACCTGCATCTCCTGCATTGCCTGAGTTGACAGTCGGATTCTTTACCACTGCACCACCTGAAAGCTCCTGACAAAATTAAACCCATATTAATGGGTTATAAGAATAAATAAACAAATAAATAAATAAGAAGGAATAAACCCATATTAAATATATGGGTTTACCTGCTTTTAATGTTACAGGAGGAAGACACACTTCTTAAAGTGTATAATTGCTAAACCTTAGGTGGTATAACTGTGCAGTTTCAAATAGAAACATGAGTACTCACAGTAAATGGAAATGGTCTTGATTTGTTGCTGTTCAGTTGCCTAGTCATGTCCGAGTCTTTGCAACCCCATAGACTGCAACACACCAGGCCTTCACAGTATACTTGCCATGAGAACTCCATGAACTGACTTTATTAAATGATGGGCTGAATGGATCACAAGCTGGAATCAAGACTACTGGGAGAAATACCAGAAAACTCAGATATGCAGATGATACCACTCTAATGGCAGAAAGTAAAGAGGAACTAAATAATCTCTTGATGAGGGTGAAAGAGGTGAGTGAAAAGTTGCCTTAAAACTCAACATTCAAAAAACTAAGGTGATGGCATCTGGTTCTACCACTTTGTGGCAAATAGATGGGGAAAAAGTGGAAACAATGGCAGGTTTTATTTTCTTGGGCTCCAAAATCACTGCGGACAGTGACTGCAGCCATGAAATTAAAAGATGCTTGCTCCTTGGAAGAAAAGCTATGACAAACGTAGCATATTAAAAAACAGAGACATCACTTTGCCAACAAAAGATCAATATAGTCAAAGCTATGGTTTTTCCAGTAGTCATGTACAGATGTGAGAGTTGGATCATAAACAAGGCTGAGCACCAAAGAATTGATGCTTTCAAATTGTGGTGCTGGAGAAGACTCTTGAGAATTCCTTTGACAGCAAGAAAATCAAACCAGTCAATCCTAAAGGAAATCAACCCTGAATATTCATTGGAAGAACTGATGCTGAAGCTGAAGTGCTGATACTTTGGCCACCTGATGCGAAGAGTTCGCCCATTGGAAAAGACCCTGATGTTGGGACAGTTTGAGGACAAGAGGAGAAGGGGGCTGCAGAGAATGAGATTGTTAGATAACATCACTGACTCAATGACTATGAGTTTGAGCAAATTCCAGGAGACAGTGAAAGACAGGAAAGCTGTAGTTCATGGTGTAGTTCATGGGATCACAGAGTCAGACACGACTTAGTGACCGAACAGCAACAACAAACTATGACATATTTTATACATAGAGACTTAGAATGCCCTTCATAATATGAAAAATCTGATACTGTTATTTATCTAACATGCTTAAGAGTACTTCTAGGGATATCATAAGCCCCACAATAGCATTATTTATTGTTATTATTAGCAGCAGCAGCAAGAAAGGACCTAGCTGACACTAAGTCAGTGTGATTCAGTGTAGGATCCTATTCTTTTTTTTTTTTTTTTTTGACATAAAAGGTAGCAGTATTTTATTTTTTTTTTTAAATAAAAATCCTTTATTTCTCATGTGTTCCCCATCCTGAACCCCTAACTATTTGGGGATGCAGTTGTGTATAGAATGGGGGGGTGTATATTTGGCGTATAAATGTATATTTGGGGGGCAGTGTATAGAATGAGGACAGTGACTAAAGAAGGCCCAGGCTCAGACAAAGATATACATTATCCTGGGAATTCCACCTAAGTCACAGGAACAAAGTCTTGGTAGATGGCCCCAGACCCCATAGCAGCTAGGTCCTGCTATGATGTCTACTTACCAGTTGTGGTTTGCTTTGTCAATCAAGCCTTCCTGGATGGCTCAGCGGGTAGAAAATCTGTCTGCAATGCAGGAGATACAGGAATCATGGGTTTGATCCCTGGGTCAGGAAGATCCCCTGGGAAAGGAAACGGCAACTCACTCCAAAATTCTTGCCTGGGAAATCCCATAGACAGAGGAGCCTGGTGGGCTAGTTGATGGAGTCACAAAGAGTTGGACACAACTGAGCAACTGAGTGCCAGCTAATCAAGCTTATAAAGTCGACAGGGAATCCACTGAAAAGCACTGGTGCTGGTGTCAGGGAATCCGCCTGCATTGCAGGAGGCCTGGATTTCATCACTGAGTCAGGAAGATCCCTGGAGAAGGGAATGGCAACCCATTCCAGCATTCTTACCTAGAGAATTTCATGGACCAGAGGAGCCTGGCAGGTTACAGCCCATAGGTGACAAAGAGTCAGGCACGACTGAATGACACGCATACACACACAAATACACAATCAAGCAAACAAAGGAATTCATTGAAATGCATCACAGCAATGTGAAGAGCCACACGAGGAGTCTGAGCTCCTGTTGCACCATGAAGTCACCATTGCTCTTGGATTTTTCTTTCTTTTGACTTTATCATCCCAGATGATGACTTAATGGAGAACTGGAGCCTAGAAAATTGTGGTTATTTTCTTTTATATATTTGCTTAATGTTTCACTCCAATATTAGATACAAATTCCTTGAGGTTAAAGCCAATGTCTATCTTTTTCTTCATAAGCCTCTAGTACTTAGAACAGTGACTGACATATTTCCTGAATGACTATGTGTAATGACTTAAAGTTTACTAATGCTCTGTATTCAGGGAACTGCTTTGGGTAACAGGTTTCAAAATGATTGGATAAAATCTGTATTTATTATTCACCATCTCAGTTTCAATGAGTTGATAACAGAGATCATCTTCCAAGATGTTATCTGAACAAGGACTCTTTCTGTTTGGATACTTTTCACAAATGGTCAAGTGAAGTATCATCAGTTCAATAGTTTCTTAACATATCTTGACATGAGTTTTGCTTATTTTGCAAGAAAATGGAATTTTAACATATATTTATAGTAGCATAGACATCTCTGTTTATATATCCCTATTTATCTATATACATATATATACACACATTCAATAGCCCTCTACTCTTTCACCTCTATTCCCACCAAATGGTAATTGGTTTTTGAAGCGATTAAATAATCAATTATCAATTAAAGTCTAAAAGGAGACACAGTTATGAATACAGCTTGGAAAATTCTATCAAAAGTCCCAAGCATGACATAATCTCTTAAAAACATGCTGGCAACAAAGTTTTCTATAATACAATCATTGCCATTATTTTAATCTGCCCATAGCTATTAATATTAACTACTGTAATATTTTTATAGGGCTTTATAGTTTGAAAAGTACTTTCACGCAGTCATTACCCATTTGGTCTCACAATAATTCCACAACTAACCTCTTATTTCTGTTACAATAAAACCACACTTATGGTATTATTGTTTCTGTTCTTCAGATGAAAACAGCTGAGGATGGAGTTTCTTGATTGACTTGCCTGGCATCATTAAGCTATTAGAATTCTTGTATATTTAAATGTAAGAGATTCCAAAGGGTCTTAATTACGTGTAAAGCACAGTTTTGAAAGCGTTCATTTGTGCTATTACGTTTCTCTCATCTACATATCAAGAGAGACAAAGGTGATTCTAAGGTCACTTGGACTAAAAAGAGAGTTAAACACAGCTTACTATGTAGAAGTTACAGAAGAATGAAGACCGCCTTTGACTCAGTTTTCTTCTTTCTGAACTAGCTTTTAAGAATTCCACCCCTCTAGAATTCACATCTGTTCATGACGTGATGCTGTGGGTCAGCCTGGGTTCTGTCAAAATGAAGCCAGCATTACCAAATTCCAAATTACAGTATGTTTTACTAACCGATTTTATAGACTAGACATTTCACTCAGGCAGAAAGGAATTCCCACTGCACTTGAGGGGTAGCAGAATCTCCAGAACAGGCTACTGGTTCTGCTTGGCTCTGCGCTGTCCACGGTCTCCAGGCACCCCGAAGACAAAGAGGCTGGAGAAATTGGGTGAGGAATGAAATTATGAAACCAACATTCTGGATTTTAACTGAACCTATTCATGCCAAGTGGATGGCATGACCTTATACTCAGAATAGCAAAGAATGTAAATCTAAAAATAAAATATCTTAAAGACAGAAAATTAAAATCGTGACAGTTAAAGAGTAAGAATGTACATTAGAAGTCACATTTCTATTTGTGTGTTTGTTTAAGGCTGTTGCTCAAAAAAAAAAATTCTGAAAAATTAATACAATTATTCTATGCAGCTTAAATTATACCTGGTCTATGGCTTTACTTAGCAGGAATCACATCAAAATATTTTATTTTATTTCTTAATCATCCCCATCAGTTTAGTCATGATTCTGGGGTAAAAGGAAAACCAGTAAGTAAAGCAGAAAGAAATTAAGAGGAGATGCAAGACTAGCAATGTGATACAAAGTGCAGGGCATGATCTGAGGTCTTTTACAGACACTTTTATTCACACATTAAAAAATTACTGATGGATTTTTTACTGAACATGTTTATGTTTGTGTAATAAGGGTCCCAGAATTATGGTCTAAGACCTGCACCTGCTATAATCTTGTTTGCTCATTTATTCATTTCTTGACACAACTAATAGATAACTACTGCATGGCTAGGATGTGCCAAGCACTACATTAGGAACAGCAGTGCAACAGAGAACAAGATAAAAAAGAAACCTGTCATAAGGCTCCTTGTATTATAATGAGAGAAATGGAAAAGTAATAAGCAACCACATGTGACATCATATCAGGCAGGAATAAGTGCTAAGAAGAAAAGTAAAGCTGGATCAGAATTTAGAAAGTGTGTAGGGTGGGCTGCTGCTGTAGGTCAAGTAAAGAAAGGCTATCTGAACAGATGACATTTGAACAGAGTACAGACTTAGTCTATTTGCTAGAGAACATCAAAGAAATTCATGGATGGGTCAATGAATGAACACAAAGCACTGCTGTTGATACCCAGTCCCCAGGGCTGGATGGATTAATCACCAGGAAATTAATCTGTGTGCCTTCTCTAGGAGAAGGGGTTATGATGAGAAGCAACCTCTTAGAGAAGAAACTCAGAACATAGGCAGCAGCAATTAGGCTGTGATTGTTGCGTCCAGCATGACATAGTCCTCACATGCCACAGATTGTCTTTTACGGACTGCCCAGGGGCTGGCTCATTTATGCCAGAGCCCTTGGGAGATGCTCCTTCTAAACAAACAAACAAACAAAAAGGGCTATAATACCCACGTCTCCAAAAATTTCTCTTTCACTTCTACAACTAATCAAAGAAAGTAACACTTGTACTGAGAAAAGGAATTTTATTTCATTTTATTTTGGAACCTGGAATAACTAACTTACTTTCAGAAGCCTCAGAAAATCATCACAGAAACATGGTTGTAGAAACCTGCTTGGCCTCTCTAAAACCCTCTTCCCCTTCTTCTTCTATTAATAGGATCTCTTTTCCTAGAGGGAACCCATCAGTATGGATCAGGTGGAGTTGAACCCACTCGCTGTTAACAGCAGCATTAGTTTGACCAGTTAGAATCTGTATGCCTCAAACAAACTAATCAATAAAATATGGGCATGTGATACAAACTAGACATGCTAGAATCCTGAGCAGAATACTTTTTAAGAGTCATTAGAAAGTTCTACCTGTTTTCCTTAGACTGATTAAGCTAAAGAGATGAGTGTAAAGCTTCTCATTACTATTTGCGGCTGCCTTTGAAGAGAAAAGTATTAAAAGAGGGGTAAGAGAATCCCTGATGACATTTGTGAACCCCTGGATCCAGCTATAGCTGAAGACAGTTCTTTTCATACATGTCCCAGATGAGGATCAATAAATTTCTGGGTTGTTTAAATGTGAGTTGTATTACTGCCAGGAATAACTGAAAAAGATCCTACATAAAGAGAATTGGGGAAACAGAGAAAATGTGACCAATGACAAGAAAGATACCAGGAACATTGACTACTAACAAAAGTCAACAAAATGGTCCATGCTATAAGAAGAAAGAGAACTGTGGTTGCCCCTAGTTACACATCAGACTCCCTAGGAAGTTCATGAAAATGACAAGAAATGGTGATTGGCATTCCAGGTATTCATTCTCTCAAAAGTCTACTGCAAAGGGTTGCTGTTGTTTTATTGTCCCTCTGAGGTTATACCTCTCAGACTGGTGTGACCTACACAACTGTGGTTTATTATTGTTGAATAAAACCACTTTCTTTGATAGTTAACATTTGCAGAGAGGGCCAGCAGCAAGTCATGGGGTATGACTTTCATTCACCACATGTTGAGTGAGTGCCAATCATAGTTGATGTCCTTTAAAGTCAACAAAAGTGACCACCAATATAGCATACTCCTTGGTCCCCATGAAAAATTTTAAAGGTAAAATCTGGGATCAGGAGGTTCCCAGGGAATAAGACAAAAACACAAAATGCTCTCTGAAGAATGCATATAAAGGCAAAAAGGTAACTTCGGTTAATTTCAGCTGACTTGTGCATGGGTGTCTCATGGGGTATTTTTAGCATGAGCTGGGGGCACCGAATGTTTGTCCCTCTCGCTCTGAACCCTGTCCTGTCTCACTTTCTATTTGCCTGCAACATGGCCTCACACAATGGCAGCACAGGGCAGGGCAATCCTGTGAATTCCATTCTTCCCCCTTCTGTATGGACAGGGGTCTTTCCTTGATGGAGAGATTGTTCTAAAACCTCTTACACTGAAAAACTTTCCCTTAACACAAGAATGCTAGTAATACTAGTACCCATGCTTTACATGATGACACACGAACGCTTTGATGAGATGTAGCACAAGTCATGGGAGACACTCTTTGCTCCCTCTGATTCCTCCCTTTCCTCGCCTCCAGATTTGCTACCCAGAGCTACCACCCTGCACTGAGGACATAGAAATCTGATATAGAAAGTGAACGTGGCAAAGGTTTCCAAGGAAAGGGTGAAGCAGAAGGTGGGGCTGGAATGGGGATGAGGTGGCAACTCCTTTGGGAATAAAACAATGGTGATTCTGAAGGAAATGTCTGGGGTCAAGAGGTTAATTCTGTGAGACAGAGTAACACAAATGGTACAGGATTTCCTACAAAAGGGGCATGAACACCCTATCTTCATCTGGACTTGATTTGTCCAACTCTGCCACTCTGCCACTGTCTCTTACACTCACAGTCTTGCCCTTTTTCATGACGAACCACAACACTAAAGAGACTTGATTTCGCTGCCCCCATTGTAACCAGGGATGAGGTTCTTTGGGCAATTTGGGGCCTGTGACCAGCCTCCTCAGGGAATGGAGGAGGGCCCCTTCTTCTCTGCATCTGCAAAATATGAAAGAAGGCAAAGGTCTGAATGTCACTGAGTCCTCCCACAGGAGGACAAAGAACAGAGCTTCTCAGAGTCTCCTACGGGCACACACACAGTTCATTTAAACACATTCAAATTAACAGACTGTGTTGACTGAAGGGCGCATTTCTCTCTGTTTGGGATGAAAACTAATTTAAATGTGGTGGTACCAGGCTGTGAACACATTCCTACAAGGAAGTAAACAAATGTTATTGCCTTCGCTTAGACAGTCTTGCCCAATTAGGTTGATTATGGTGATCATAGCGATGTCTCCTGAATGCACAAGAATGTAGTAATGCTCAGATTTGTTATATAATATTTACAGACTCTGTGGTATAACTTCAGACGAATTAAAATATACAATCTTCTGTGTTTCCAAGGACCAGGGGAATGGGATTCACATGTTTGCCAAAAGCAAGAGACAGAGCCAGCAAATTCCCTGACATTTAAGTTGATAAGAACCTTCTCTGAGAAATTGTAAACTCCTGCTGTAAACTGCTATTTTAAACAACAGAGAAACAGCTCATCTCTGTCACCTAGAAGTTTAACCCCAAATCACAATTTGCTCTTTGCTTGACTTTAGAAACTGTCTCTATCATTTTCTCCTAAGTGGGTCAACTTAAGAAAGCATACTCCATAAGAAAACAACTTATGTTACCTACTATTCAGCCTGATTATTTTATTATCAGACCCAAAGTGTTATTAGTGAGCAGATTTACTTAGATATTTCCAGGATTAAATATGGGCTTTGCCATGTTTCTGTGACAGGTTAGAGATGTGTCAAGGTCACTAAAAAGAGAAACACAGTTTTTAGAACAGCATCTCATTTTGCCAATATAATTTGTTTTTTATTGTATCTGAATTGATGAGAAAGCACACATAGTAAAAGGGCAGTGTTGATGAATGCTAAAATTTTGGATGAAGAGTTTAACCCCTGGGGGACCCTGTTTCCTCATGTGAAATGATAGCTATCTTAGATGATCTCAAGGTTTTTCTAGCCCTCACCATCTGTGGTGTTTGACTGTTAACACACTGATGCTGTGGGTGGTAGCTAGGTTGGGGGGACCAAGCCTGAGAACACTATTTCAGGATGACAGTCATTTGTGGTTATGTGAAAACGAGAGTAAGGAGTCTTCAAGGACAGGGAGGCAGGCAGGACTGGAGGAGCTATAAATGAATGAAACAGAGATACATGCACAAACACATATACTAATACATAGAGTTTAGAAAAAAATACTTGCTGTTAAAGTGAACATTTGTGCCAACATTTTTTTCATAATATGTGTCTTGGGGGAGACAGCTCATTGTTCAGGGAAAAATGAGCCTCTTTGGGTATAAAAACGAAAGCTAGTTGTAGAACAGAAGCAAGTCAAGGGGGTCTTCATTCCAAGTCCCAGCGTGTCCTTCACAGCTGAAAATTCGAGAAAGTGACCAGTATCAACAGAGAGTTTCCTGAACAGCCTTGCAATCTGATTTCTGTGCTATCTCTTCTACTTTCTAGCTGTATGAACTGGGGCAAATGCCTCAAACTTTCTGAACCTCTGCCCTGGAAACTGTTGGTTGTGTCTATTACCAATGTTTGTGATGTTGGTGACGATGTCTACCTGGTCTTTCACCTGACTTGAACTACAAAGTTGGAAAGATTCACCTGTGTGGACTGAGGAGCATCCACACTCAGATCACAGATGGAGCCAGACAATGGAATGCCTTTTGGTTTCTAAAGAAGGTAGAACACAGAAACAGGTAGAACATGAAATGTCACCAACTTTAATAGCATTCGGCTCGGTACCAGACATCCTTTAGTCGATGGCATGCTTCATTCATCTATTGCCTTTCATTACTAACCTGGAGCTGGATGACTGAGAGATTGTATGGTTTTGATGTTGATATCAATATAGTTTGTTTGTTCAATGATTCCTCATTCATTTAATAATCATCTACAAGCTGCCAGACATTCTGGAGACCTGTCCTAGAGATTTTGATTGAGTAGAATAGATGAGAGCCACTTTTTTCAAAAGCATGCTTGCCTGGAGAATTCCAAGGACAGAGGAGCCTGGCAGGCTACGGTCCGTGGGGTCACAGAAGGTCAGACACAACTAAGTGACTAACACTTTCACTTCCAGATAACTCTACTGCAGGTGACCTGAAAATTCCATTTTGAGAAACTCTGGCCTAGACTTTCTGTGACTGAAGTCCACCAGATTCCCTGGAACCAGTTTTTCAGTCCTTTCCCTGGCTTGCCTATATTCTGCCCAGGTTCTTGCCATCTCTGCTGCTTCACCACTGTGCACATCCCTCAAGATGACTACAGACTGGCCCTGATATTAGCATTAAATTACACAAATAATAAATAACATGTGGGTTTAGCTACTCATTGAGGTGAAATGAACTACAGAACCTGTGGGGAATAAATACAACTGAATCTGTGACTCAGCACAGCACACAGTGAAATGAAGGTCTGGGTAAGGAGATTTGATCAAGGAAGATGTTTACATTAATAAAATCACCTCAGAGAAGTTTTCATTTTGTAAGTCACGTTGCATGTAAAGCCACAAGTAGTATTTAATTGGGCATCACGAGTCCACGATGGTATACATCATGTAGGCAACACAGAGACCTAGATGCTATCAAATTAACATATAAACTATTATGCCTAAATATTTCATGATAGACCACATGACCTGCCTCTTGAGAAACCTGTATACAGGTCAAGAAGCAACAGTTAGAACTGGACATGGAACAACAGACTGGTTCCAAATAGGAAAAGGAGTACATCAATGCTGTATATTGTCACCCTGCTTATTTAACTTATATGCAGAGTACGTCATGAGAAACTCTGGGCTTGAGGAAGCACAAGCTGGAATCAAGATTGCCGGGAGAAATGTCAGTCACCTCAGATATGCAGATGACATCAGCCTTATGGCAGAAAGTGAAGAACTAAAGAGCCACTTGATGAAAGTGAAAGAAGAGAGTAAAAAGTTTGGCTTAAAGCTCAACATTCAGAAAACTAAGATCATAGCATCCAGCCCCATCACTTCATGGCAAATAGATGAGGAAACAGTGGAAACAGTGGCTTACTTTATTTTTTGGTGCTCTAAAATCACTGCAGATGGTGATTGCAACCATGAAATTAAAAGACACTTACTCCTTGGAAAGAAAGTTATGGCCAACCTAGACAGTATATTAAAAAGGAGAGACATTACTTTGTCAACAAAGGTCCGTCTAGTCAAGGCTATGGTTTTTCCAGTAGTCATGTATGGATGTGAGACTTGGACTGTGAAGAAAGTTGAGTGCAGAAGAATTGATGCTTTTGAACTGGGGTGTTGGAGAAGACTCCTGAGAGTCCCTTGGACTACAAGGAGAGCCAACCAATCCATTCTAAAGGAGATCAGTCCTGGGTACTCATTGGAAGGACTGATGCTGAAGCTGAAACTCCAATACTTTGGCCACCTGATGTGAAGAGCTGACTCATTTGAAAAGACCCTGATGCTGGGAAAGATTGAGGGCCGGAGGAGAAGGGGACGACAGAGGATGAGATGGTTGGATGGCATCACCGACTCAATGGACATGAGTTTCAGTGAACTCTGGGAGTTCACTCCTGGCAATGCAGGGAGGCCGGGCATGCTGTGGTTCATGGGATTGCAGAGTCGGACACAGCTGAGCAACTGAACTGAACTGAATTGAACTGAAAGAAGTATTAAAGTATTTAAACATACTCAGCTAGTGAAGCTAAGATTAAGAAAGACTGCTAAGGTTAATCAGGTTAAGGCCAGGTTTTGAATCAAAATAATCAATAAATCAATGCATTCACAAACCTGTACTGAAGATACACATGAGCATTCTTACCTGTAGGTACCTAAGAAAACTATTCCATGGATAGAGAAGCACAGCTGGAAAACAAATTGGAAAAAACCAATTTCTGATCTCTGAGTATTTTGTTTGATTTATTCCTTTCCATAATTGTAAAATGCACATGGGAGTGAAATTTATGATCCCCCTACATTAGAAAAGCATAATCTTAAGTTAGGGAAATGATGGGACCAACTGCTGGTTTCTAAAATGTGGTTAGGATGTGTATTTAAAGAGGACCTTATCAGGCCTTTATTCTATAAAACTGCTAGACAAATAAATCTGAGGCATCTAAGGGTAATGGCATCTTGAAAGATAATGGATATTCAATCTGGAAGATGGGAAGGAGATAAAACTTTGGCTGTGGTATGTTTTAAAAAAAAAATCAGTTTGCCTATTAAACTGCTGGATACACTAGTCCCTATAAATTTTCAAAGGAGTGTCCTGGGTTTCATCCAAGAGGCTATTGCAAATGAGATACTCAGTGCTAAAACTCTCCGCAGCTCTTCAGGAACTTTAGGGCCGGTTCATGTAACATATACCTCATGCCTGGGGTTAATCACCAGTAGTTCTTGGCAGAATGAAATCTTTAATATAACTCTTAAGGCAACCCAGGAAAAGGTTGAAAAAAAACTTCACTAGATTTTAATTCAAAGATGAAGTAGACTCCTGATCTTATCCACTATCAGATATTTTCCAAATGTTAAAAGGTAAATTAGAGATAATTCTCATTAGCATTTTTGCTTATTTGTTTCCAGGAAGATTGAATTTCAGCTATTTCATTTACTGAAAGCATCCATTGTCAACCCATAGGACATAGGGTTTCAGTGAGATGCACTATGTGACTTAGAACATTCATAATCAATATCTCTATGCTTTTGAAAACTTCTCACATTTACAGAAAAAGAAATTTTTCATAAATACTCCCCCCCCAGCCCAATAAAAATTTTCATTAGTGGTGAAAGAATGGAAAGATGTTCTTCTCCACTTTGTATTTGGTAAAGTGTAAAAAGCCTTCCCTCCTTCCTGTGTTCATTCTCTTTATGTCAACATGACATGGCTTTTCCTCCCATTAAGGGGTGGAATATATTTCCCCATTCCTTGATTCTGGGCTGGCCTTATAAGTGTTTTGGTCCAAAGGGATGTGATTGAAGTAACAGTGTGACTGTTTGGAGTCCAGACACTTGAAACTTTGCAGACTTTTTCTCCCCTCTTGGTCCCCTGACTCTACTATTAGATTAAGCCTGGCTAGGTTACCTGATGGCTCAGATGGTAAAGAATCTGCCTGCAATGTAGGAGACCCAGGTTCGATCTCTGGGTGAGGAAGATCCCCTGAAGAAGGGAACAGCAACCCACTCTAGTATTCTTGCCTGGAAAATGCCATGGACTGAGGTTACAGAAAACCACTAGACCATCCAGATATGACCAAAATCAAATCCCTTACAACTATACAGTGGAAGTGAGAAATAGATTTAAGGGACTAGATCTGATAGACAGTGCCTGATGAACTATGGACAGAGGTTCTTGACATTGTACAGGAGACAGAGATCAAGACCATCACCAAGGAAAAGAAATGCAAAAAAGCAAAATGGCTGTCCGAGGAGGACTTACAAATAGCTGTGAAAAGAAGAGAAGTGAAAAGCAAAGGAGAAAAGGAAAAGTATACCCATTTGAATGCAGAGTTCCAAAGAATAGCAAGGAGAGATAAGAAAGCCTTCTTCAGTGATCAATGCAAAGAAATGGAGGAAAATAATAGAATGGGAAAGACTAGAGATCTCTTCAAGAAAATTAGAGATACCAAGGTAACATTTCATGCAAATACGGGCTCAATAAAGGACAGAAATGGTATGGACCTAACAGAAGCAGAAGATATTAAGAAGAGGTGGCAAGAATACACAGAAGAACTGTACAAAAAAGATCTTCACTACCTAGATAATCATGATGGTGTGATCACTCACACTCATTTAGAGCCAGACATCCTGGAACATGAAGTCAAGTGGGCCTTAGGAAGCATCACTAAGCTAGTGGAGGTGATAGAATTTCAGCTGAGCTATTTCAAATCTTGAAAGATGATGCTGTGAAAGTGCTGAACTCAATATGCCAGCAAATTTGGGAAGCTCAGCAGTGGCCACAAGACTGGAAAAGGTCAGTTTTCATTCCAATCCCAAAGAAAGGCAATGACAAATAATCCTCAAACTACTGCACAATTGCACTCATCTCACACTCTAGTAAAGTAGTGCTCAAAATTCTCCAAGCCAGGCTTCAGCAATACATGAACTGTGAAATTCCAGAAATTCAAGCTGGTTTTAAAAACGGCAGAGGAACCAGGGATCAAATTGCCAACATCCACTGGATCATTAAAAAGCAAAAGAGTTCAAGAAAAACATCTATTTTTGCTGTATTAACTATGCCAAAGCCTTTGACTGTGTGGATCACAAAAAACTGTGGAACATTCTGAAAGAGATGGGAATACCAGACCACCTGACCTGCCTATTGAGAAACCTATATGCAGGTTAGGAAACAACAGTTAGAACTGGACATGGAACAACAGACTGGTTCCAAATAGGAAAAGGAGTACGTCAAGGCTGTATATTGTCACCCTGCTTATTTAACTTATATGCAGAGTGCATCATGAGAAATGCTAGGAAGAAGCACAAGCTGGAATTAAGATTGCTGGGAGAAATATCAATAACCTCAGATATGCAGATGACACCACCCTTATGGCAGAAAGTGAAGAACTAAAGAGCCTCTTGATGAAAATGAAAGAGGAGAGTGAAAATTTGGCTTAAAGCTCAACATTCAGAAAACGAAGATCATGGCATCCGATCCCATCAATTCATGGCAAATAGATGGGGAAACAGTGGAAACAGCAGCAGACTTTACTTTTGGGGGCTCCAAAATCACTGCAGATGGTGATTGCAGCCATGAAAGTAAAAGACGCTTACTCCTTGGAAGGAAAGTTATGACCAACCTAGATAGCATATTAAAAAGCAGAGACATTACTTTGCCAACAAAGGTCCATCTAGTCAAAGCTATGGTTTTTCCAATAGTCATGTATGGGTGTGAGAGTTGGACTGTAAAGAAAGCTGACTGTAGAAGAATTGATGCTTTTGAACTGTGGTGTTGGAGAAGACTCTCGAGAGTCCCTTTGACTGCAAGGAGATAATCAGTCCTGGGTATTCATTGGAAGGACTGATGTCGAAGCTGAAACTCCATACTTTGGCCATCTGATGCGAAGAGCTGACTCATTGGAAAAGACTCTGATGCTGGGAGGGATTGGGGGCAGGAAGAGAAGGGGACGACAGAGGATGAGATGTTTGGATGGCATCACCGACTCAATGGACATGGGTTTGGGTAGACTCCAGGAGTTGGTGATGGACAGGGAAGCCTGGAGTGCTGCGGTTCATGGCATCGCAAAGAGTCAGACACAACTTAGTGACTGAACTGAACTGAACTGAGGTTACAGTCCATGGGTTGCAAAGAGTCAGATGAAACTGAACAACTTAGACTTTCACTTACATTCTCTTTCAGGTGAGTCAAGGATGCAAGACTAAATAGAGATCTCAAGTGCTCCAACCAACATCTTTCCAGATAAACCTATAGACTTCTGGCCTCCATAGATGTGAGAAAGCCCAGTCACATTCAACAGTTCTGACATGTTTCTAATTACAAGCCCACAAGTATGTCTAGTTAAGTCCAAGAGAGCCACACAGTTGACTAGTAGACTAATCCTTATTCATGGTAAGTAATGTCCAACTCTTTGTGACTCCCTGGACCATAACCTGCCAGGCTCCTCTGTCCATGGGGTTTTCCAGGCAAGAATACTGGAGTGGGTTGATATTGTCTCCTCCAAAAGATGTTCCCAGTCCAGGGATCCAATCCATGTCTTTTGCATAGGCAGGTGGATTCTTTACCAACTGGGCCACTTGGGAAATCCCACAGGCAGTAATAAATGCTGATTATTTAGGCCACAGAGTTTTAGGATTTTTGTTAGGTAATAGGTCTTTAATATAGTTTGTTGCATTAAAAAATAAGAAATTAAAGGGAAAAAAATCAAAATATGATTTTCATTTTTCAAGAAGCTAAGATATCTGCTTTGATTTCAGATTTTTGTCACATTTGGTGAGGCCAGTGCCTATGTTCTCTTTGCTTTGAATGTGGAAAGTACACATGATAATGATGACAATGGCAATGAGAAATTACAAGCTAAACAAATCTCAAAGAAATGTGGGTGGGGCTCATATGATGGGAGAAAACTTTGCATGCCTAATGATATTTTCTAAAAGGACTTTCAAATCTGTACCATACATCCAGGCCATGCATCTCATTATGCTATACATTTCATTAGGCTATAGGCTTCATTAGACATTTGAATCAAGAATCTCATTACACACTCCAGACACACATCTCATTATGCCATGCATCTCATTAAGTTCCCAGCCAGGAACAGATGTAAAATAGACAAATTTCACCAAAGCTTTGATTCAAGCCCACATGGCATTCTCATCAACAACAGAGCAAGGGTGGACCAACAATTGGGTGATTTTTGAATGACACTTGACAGGGAGGAACCAGTTCAAGCAGGCACTGTTAAATGACCAAGGAGAAAAAATAGCCTGGTGTCAAATTCCACTTTGCTGTCCATTCTAGGAATGTGTTCCAACTGTCAATCAGAAATCACCTATCAACGAAGAGCCGGAGATGGGGTGAAAGAGGGCATGTGTCTGTAACATTGCAATCATCTGTCATGAGGCAGACAGTCAACAAAGGGTAGCATCAATGTCACCTTGAGTTTGACTTTAGCAATTGTATCTGTTCTGTGTCCCCAGCTCTAATCAGTTGTTTGGCATCTTCATTAATGGGTCACTCGATGACATCCTTGATTAAACAATACTTCTTTGGTCACCAGTGATAAAAACCCAGCTCACACAAATTTAAGATTAGAACGTACTGAGGAGCTCAGACAGTGTGGCTGATTCCAAGCCCAGCTATATCTAAAAGCTGAGGCAACATCACTAAGACATGGATGGCTTCCTATCTCTCAGTTCTGCTTTGCTATGTGTTGGCTTAATGTTTAGCACATTTTTCCTCATGAGATGGTTGAAAGTGGCTCTAAGCTTTCATCATACTCATAGCTATCAATTCTAGCCAAAGATAATGTCTTTAAAAAGAGACAACTAAATTCGGGGAGATGACTTTCATTGCTCAGTTTGGGTCAAATGACCATTCAGAAGCCAATCACTTTGTATCAGAAAAATGAAATAATCTGTTTCCAGTTCAGGGTGATATACCTTCCTCTAAATATAACCACAGACTGAAAATGGAAGAAGAGCTGGATACCAAGGGAATGTTAGGTAGACAAAAATAACCCATGTCTACTTTGCTTACTCTGTCCTGGGGATACTTATAGATCTGGTAAGAATTCTACAATATGTGTCCACTCTGAAAACTAGGGGACCTTCTCCATGGTCACATGGAAAATATTTGTCACTAATATTCAACTATGGGACATCTCTTAAGCAATTCAGGGCCTAAGTAAATACCACAGATGTTTCTTAGGCTCTTGTGATACCATGAAATATTCAGTTCAGTTCAGTTCAGTCGCTCAGTCGTGTCTGACTCTTTGCGACCCCATGGACTGCAGCATGCCAGGCCTAATCATTATTCTCGAGACTGTAGGCTGAAGTGAGTAAGCCACTTATAGAGAACATGATTTTGGGATGCCATCAAATCTTCTGTTTTGAAGGCTAAAGCATTTCTTCTAAACACTGGCTCATGCCTGAACGTCTTTAGAAAAGGTTGAATTAAGAAACATTTTAAAAAATATATAAAACACACAAAACAGGAGAAATTACAGTTGACTTAATTCCACATCCCAGTGCAAATGCTATTTTGAGTGTCTTCTTGAGAATAAGTTTGGGGCTGGGAAAAAGGAAAGGAACATCCTCAAGAATACTAAATAAATGATGAGCAGGATGGCAGGTAAAAAGACACAGAACAAAGGAGAGGAGGAGGAGCAGGGGAGAAAGTTAGTACCGAGGGCAAATACCTCCATTGCAGGTAGCTCTCTGCAACTCTTAATAAACATAAATTTTCTCTCATCTAAAGGGTAATGATTTTGGTAGATAGCACTATGGAGTGATGTCCAACCATAAGTTACTAAAGACTATTTTCATTGGATTTTCTAGACAGTTTTACTCTGAAAAAAGATGAACTATCCATCCAGTCTTGACCTTATAGATCCTTGGGACACTCCTTGCCTGTGAAAACATTACAGTTTAAACATTCCCTTCACATTCCTTTGAGATGAAGTGCTATATCACTGATTGTCCAAAGTAGACAAAGTGATTTCCTTTTCCAACTTAGCAGATTTTTTTTGTCTAAAAAATCATTTGGCTGGAAGATATTAGAGCAGCAGAGAGCTTTGAGTAACTGTTATGGGTCAAATTTTAGCTTCATGTAGTAATAGACTCCCTCTGGTACCACATTTCACTGAAGCCAAAGGAATGAACTATGTCTAATTTGCAGTTCGTTTTTACCCCAAGAACACCTTAGAACTAGAGGAATTTGATATGTGCATGTTAATAAAAGCAAACTTTTTACATACTTAAAAAAAAACTCTCATCTTATTTATTAAAAAATAATCAGCCACACCTGCTATCGTTTAAAAATGAAACTTTCTGTTTGATAGGACTTATTTTTGAGCTTCTTTATTTGCACACTTTCAATTAAATGCTTGGGTCCATCACACCGTTCTTGAAGGCAAAGGTCTTCTCCACTTTTATTGGCTTTTGGAAACATACCCTCATTCTTCGGTTCATTCACCAAATCTGCAGGTGATAAAGAGAGTTTGTGTCTAGTTAAAAACAAAGAATCCATGACTCTAGTAAACATTCGATCTCACATTCAGAATCAGAAACAGGCTATCTTCCCCTTTTTGTCTTATAATTTCAATTTTGAAAAGAAAGACCGAGACTGTCATTACAGGGTGGTTCAGTGTCTCAGTTGTGTCCAGTTCTTTGCCACCCCATGGATTGTAGTCCCCCAGGCTCCTCTGTCCATGGGATGCTCCAGGCAATAATACTGGAGTGGGTTGCCATTTCCTTCTCCAGTAATTACAGGGACAAAGGTAAAAATCAATATCTTTACCTGGGAGATTTGTCCCCTACACATCTGAATATAAGGACGCATGATTATGAAAGTCTATGCATTCCGATCCTCCTCTTTGCATCCAACTTTATGAACAACATACAAATGGGCTCTGCAATGGATATTAATGATAGTGATACCAAGCAGGACTCTGTGTGGTTTCTGGGCATAAAAGCCTTTCTGTACTCCCGACTTCTTATTACAGGAAATAGGCTTCATTCAGCTTCTATGAAAGGCTTCCCTGGTGGTTCAGTGAGTGTAAAGAATCTGCCCGCCAGTGCAGGAGAACTCGGTTCAATCGCTGGGTCTCGAAGATCTCCTGGAGAAGGAAATGGCAACCCACGTTAGTTTTCTTGCCTGGGAAATATCAGGGACAGAGGAGACTGGCAGGCTACAATTCATGGGGTGATGAACATGACTTTGAGCAAACTCTGGGAGATAGTGAAGGACAGGGAAGTCTGGTGTGCTGCAACCCATGGTTACAAAGAGTTGAACATGACTGAGCAACTGAACAACAGCTTCTATGACTTCCACTGAGTTCCAAGAAACAAGTTCAGATGGTTGCTAATTAAGGAGAGGAGGGGATGCAAAGGCAAGGAAGGAAAAGTTAAGAAACAATAGTGCAGCCTTGGGGCAAGGTCTTGGTTTCCCCACAAGAGTTACATATAACAATATCTTTGAGCTGTTCTGTAGATACTGAAACCCACACTATGTGGGAGAAGTTAAGGGTATGTAGTCCATAAGCACGTAGACCCCAGACCAATGAAACCAGAAGGTTGATGATGCTGACTCCATTTACCTCACCAGAACCAATCATAAGAATGTTCATAAACTGGCCACATTCTCTTTGAACCATTACTATAAATCATCTCATTACCCACTCTTGATTAGGGCACAATTTTGAGGGCTTTAGCCTGCTCTGTCCCCCTTTGCCCAGCAAAGCAATAAAGCTGTTCTTTTCTGTTTGACCCAAAACTCTGTCTCAAATAATTAATTAGGATTTGGTGTACATAATAACAAGACAGCTCATGACTCCGTTTGCAAAAAAATGCTTGGGAGATGATTTTAAAAGAACTTTCTCAAATGTCATAAGGATATAACATGATATCTATCCTTTTAATTTTTTAAGTGTACAACACTTTATTATTCACTATAGGTTTAATGTTGTAAGGAAAAATTAGGGACTTTACAGGCAGTAAATTTCAAGACAATAATGAAAGAAAAAAATGGTCTTGGCGTTTGGTTGTCAATTTTATGCTTTTCAGGAGAGTCTATTAGCCTAGAACATAGTCTCTTGGTGTTCCCCATGGCTCAAAAATAGATGTGAGTCTTTAACAAAAAGTATCTACTTCAGGGTTTGGGATCTTGTATTTCTGTGATATCGGCTTGTCACAAGAAACCCAGGATAACATTTTCCTATTTCCATTTTGTTGTGAAATTCTTTGCACTTGAATTTCATGTTATATACACTATTATAATATTTAGATATTCAAAGCTAAAAAGATTTGCTCACTTGGCTCAGGTGGTAGCATATGTAGAATTAAAAAAAAAAAAAAAAAAAAGAGGCATTCTGACCTTTGGTTGAACAGTAGAACTTAAAATGCTATTGTTACAGTGTGGCATGGGGAAAGCATGATTTAAATGTAAATCTTTTATCTCCAAAACCATAAAAGACTATGCCTTGGAGGTATGAGAAAATGCAAGCTCTAATGTGGAGCATATAAAAAAAAAATTAAAACATTCAGCATGGCACCAAATCTGCTTTTCTGAACTACATTTTGCTCATAAACTACTTAGAGTCTATAGTATTGTATTTATATTTCAAATGAACTGTTCTTTAACCATTTAGTCTTCGGCTCCTTGACTTTTGGTTCTAAACCTCAAGACATCTCACTCCCTGTGAACCCCACCATTCTCCCCCTTTAACCTCCAAACTTCTGTTGTGCATTTCAGCCTGCAGAGTGAAGGTCCTCATGGGCAGATCTACCCCTCAAAAACTCTCCAGCCAGGCTCCCACCTCCCTGAGTTGTTCAGATAGCCGGGAAGGATGATGTCAGTGAGGAAGGTCATTTCTCCATTTTTATTTCCTTGACCTGCCCCATGGCTTTGAGAGAGAAGAAACAAAGTCCTGTCATTTGGACTAAGCTATAGGTAGGACTGGATTCATGACAGGTTTGTATATGGGCTACAGATTGGGCACAGCTGGAAGTGAGAATCCTGCCCAGATTCTGCTCACTGTTTTCCATATGGTTCAGTTGGTGCTAATCGTACCTTTCCAAGACCAAGTGTATGCTCCCTTTTAGGAATATCCTGCCGTTCCCTCGTGTTTTCACCACCTGCGGGCTTATCTACTCCTGGCACCAGTTGCCCAGACTATTTTCTCTGATACCACATGCAGACCAGGCAGAAGTCTTCTCTCCATGCCACCAAAAGAAATGAATGTCTTGTGCAGCCCCAACTGGAATATTTCACTTGGGTCCAAGTTCTCTGGGAACAATCTGAACTAGAAACCATCTCTTTTGTGTTCTCAGAACTGGCAAATTAGTTTTTTCAGTAAACAAGTGAGTGTATTTCACATCCTTCTGAATTTTAAACTTTAACGCTTTGTATAACTTGAACTTTGCATAACTTATGTTTCCTGTTCCTACTACCAGGAATCCGCTAAGAAAATACATCTTATTCCAACTTCCCCCACACCCCAGTTAGATCTGGTCCCTTCTTGTAAGTGCTTAGGGCATCCAGCGTTTTCCTTCTTAGTGCAGCTAATTAAGTGATGATGCACATAATTGAACATTTATTGTTCTCCCAGCTAGACTATAAGCCTTTGAAAACAAAAAATTACATTTAGTTCATTTCTCACTGTATTTACAACACCAAGATGATGTGTGATTGCCAGGGTCCAGCCTCGGTGGATCCAGGGAATTCAAAGCGGGGACGGCGTCAGCGAGGATCAGGAAACAACTGCTTAATTAAACATTAATTAAGGATATAAAGAGTAATAGAATAAGGATAGCTCAGTGAGGAAATTCAGTGGAGAAAAGAGGCTGAAATAAGGATAGTTCAGTGAGGAAATTCAGTGGAGAAAAGAGGCTAAAATAAGGATAGTTCAGTGAGGAAATTCAGTGGAGAAAAGAGGCTGAATAATTCAGCCAGAAGGTAAGAGAAAGAACGACATGGGGAGACCAAGTTTCAGTGAACAAGGCCAGCACTTTATTTTCCAAAGTAGTTTTTATACCTTAAGTTATGCATAGAGGATAATGGGGGAAGGGGTAGAGTCATGCAGTAAGCCAGGCTTTCTTCCTGCAAACTTATCATATGCAAAAATTTAGGTGATTTGCATCATCTTCTGGCCCAGAGGCCTGTTAACATTTTAAGACCCTTTCTTCAGAAAACTTATTTCTCTCTAAAGGTGATAAGTCAAGCGCCACCCTCCAAAAGCATTAGATAAAGTTGCATTCCTACAGAGCAAAGGTGTGGTGGGCTATAACAAGAAAAAGAATTAACTCAAGGGTCCCAGGTTACAAACATTAAAGCTACTATTTACACCAATTATATTAATCAATACACTGCCAGGGACACAGCAGGTAAGGGATATGGAGACTTAGCAGCAAACATTGGCCCAACAAGTGAAAAACCCTTCACCAATACAATTTCTAATCAATTTTTTAACTGCTCAAAGGAATCTGTATTTAGACAGTTTAGAACATCTCATGCCTCTCACAGTTGGGAGGCTCTGAGCAATCACATGTGGCCGGAAAAACCTATTCAGGCAGGCTAGAGGACTTCCAAAGGAGTTTGTAGGTTGAAACACTGTCACACCCAGGAATTATTAACTGGAGCTGTAAGTTAACTCTTTTTTTTCAGAGAGGTAGTGGGGGACAGCCCCCCATAAAGTCAGAGGTGTAGGTGAGAGCACAAAGCAGAAAGTAGGCAGACTCTGGTTTTGGGGGTAGATGCTCGAGAATTTCCAGGGGGACTCCTGAGGCTCCATCCCGCCTTTGCGTATGCCGAGCCTCCTTCCTCATGACCTTTGCCACGGGCGGAGTTCCTCACGCTGGCTCCCCGCAGTGATAGAATTCTAGTTGAGCTATTCCAGATCCTGAAAGATGATGCTGTGGAAAGTGCTGCACTCAATATGCAATATGCACTCAATATGCAATATGAAGGCTCCCGGCACGTGATTGTATAAAAGGCATACTATTATATCTGTCAGATGAAAGAGAATCAACCAATGATTTTCAAAGTATATGTATGTTTGCTAGGATTCCTGGTTTGTCTAAGATATCTTTAGTTACTTCAAAATCTTCTTTGAATTCCTCTTAAATCTCCACTCTCAGCTTTGACTGTCTTTCTCTGAATGTTTTACTCTGCTCGGTGTTCTCTACTTAGAGTCCTTTATTGGGATGCTATAATAAAACATTCATGCATATACATTCACGATGATCTTAATACATTCCCCACATATATTCTTCTGCATCCACAAAACTTTTCCCTGCATTCTGTTCTCATGACAATTAAATATAGCCCAAGTTTTTCTGCATCCCTAAAATATACAATAATATGCATCACAATTAGTCTTTCATTTCACACTGTAAGACCATTAACCGTGTGAATTGGGCCATCCCATTCTGCAGTTAAGGAATCTCAGATTCTGGCATACACAGCTGAAAAGTTATTGGTTCACTCTGAACTATACTACAGGTCTCAAAGTACAACATCGTAATTTCTTCCTATAATAATTCCTTCCATAATTCCTTCCTTTTTTCTGTTCAAGCAATCACAGTCCTCTGCCAGATTTTGATTGTTTCCAACTGAGTTTAAGCAACTTTTTAATTTCTAGAATGTTTTTTGTAGATCTTTTTCATTTCTTCTATCATTGTATCTAAATGGTGGTGGTGGTTTAGTTGCTAAGTCGTGTCGGACACTTGCTATCCCATGGACTTAATCTGCCAGGCTCCTCTGTCCATGGGATTCTCCAAGCAAGAATACTGGAGTGGGTTGCCATTTCCTTCTCTATGTATCTAAATATTAGAACCTTAAAGAGCTTCCATGGTCATATTATGAGAACTATAAAGAGGGAATTCCCCAAAGGCAAACAGATCACCCCAACTATTGACTATTACAAATGATGAATGGATAATAATATCCTTAATATAATAAATGCACAGTAAAACTGAAGGTAATTAACTCTTGGATTAATTTTCACCCACAAAGTTTCCCTGCACTGGACTGACCTATAGATAGGACTGCTGATTTCAAAATCACCTTAAAACAATACTCAAGAGGAAAAACTACACTCACATGAGAAATAAAAAGATGACATCAGAAGCAGACAACTTGCCCAAGACCCTTAACCTGATTCGTATGATCCTTTATAATATTTTCTTGACTTCTTGGAACTCTGCATATGAATCAAATGATTTTCTATCATAGATATGATCCTATGCTAGTTTTAAAAATCAATCCAATTGATGGGTTTGTGCAAATTACCTGTGTCTAGCACTTTCTGGGTTATCTTGGTGGATTTCACCACTCTAAGACTTTAATTGGTTGACTCTTAGGAAATTTAACTTAAAAGAGAAAAAATATATATAGTTATGTTCAGGCCACTATTGATATTACAAGATGAGATTCTGTCACCTTATCAATTAATAATACCTGCTCTGATCTTGGCCATAAATATACATTTTACTCTATTACTCAAGTTCAATCAGAGCAACATAACAAAATTTCAACCAAGGAATAAAACCTCCCACAATTATGGGATGGCTTCATGTAGTTAACATCAGGCTATGCTAATTTAAATTTAAAGGCTTCTCTGTACTGGGAACAATTAAATCATTTCCCTGGTGGCCCAGACAGTAAAGAATCTGCCTGCAATGCAGGAGACCAGGGTTAGATCCTTGGGTTGGGACAATTCCCTGGAGAAGGAAATGACAACCCATTCTAGTATTCTTGCCTGGAGAATTCCATGGACAGAGGAGCCTAGTAGGCTACAGTCCATGGGGTTGCAAAGAGTCAGACACGACTGAGCAGCTAACATTGACTGACACTGATCCTTAATACGTAAAGAGTATGTAAGAAAATATGAAAATTTTAAAGTTTATAATTTAAAAAAGAGGTGAGGCTGTAAATACCTAACAAAAGGAGGAACACAATAGGTCAGTAAACACAAAGGGAAAAATTCCTTACTGTGGGCAATCAGAGAAATTGAAGTAATATAAGAGAATGTGATATTGGGGTTTTTTGGGTTTTTTAATGACTGCAGTTAATGGTCAGTATGTCTTATGAGTACTTTCCTATTATTTTTGGTCAGATGACCGCTACTTTTAGCAACTTAAATCAACAGTCATGAAAAATATCTATATCTTACAACGTCATAAGCAATGGACAGGGAAGTCTGATGCGATGCAGTCCATGGAGTTGCAAAGAGTTGGACACAACTTAGTGACTCAATAAAAACAACTTCATAATCCTTTTAGGTATCTAGAATAAAAAGATTACTATAAATTTAAAGGTAAAAATTTATATAAAACACATATAAAAATGTTTTTTGCTATGCTGGATTAGATCCTAGACTGAAAAAAGACTTAGAAAATTTACTGTGGATTAGATAATATGATATCAAAATTAAAGTTTCAAATTTTAAAGATTGTTTTTTCATTATGTAGGAGAAAGTTTTTGTCTTTAGGAATTACAGACAGTGTTTTAATATAAAAGCAGAGTTCATTCTCAAACAATTCAGAAAAAAATGAAGGCATGTTTGAATATGCATGTGTGTGAGAGAGAGAGGAAGGAAGGAAGAATGCTGCTGCTGCTGCTGCTAAGTCGCTTCAGTCGTGTCCGACTCTGTGCGACCCCAGAGACGGCAGTCCACCAGGCTCCCCTGTCCCTGGGACTCTCCAGGCAAGAACACTGGAGTGGGTTGCCATTTCCTTCTCCAATGCATGAAAGTGAAAAGTGAAAGTGAAGTCGCTCAGTCGTCTCCGACTCTTCGCGACCCCATGGACTGCAGCCTACCAGGCTCCTCCGTCCATGGGATTTTCCAGGCAAGAGTACTGAAGTGGGGTGCCATCACCTTCTCCAAAAGGAAGAATAAACCTGGATAAAAGTTATAAGGAGTTCCTTATGCTTGCAACTTTAGTTGTCTAAGTTTGAAATTACATTAGAATAAAAAATAACAAAACATTATCTTCAATGTGTTATTTGAAAAGTGAGAAAAAAATAGAAACAGCCTGCATGTTAAAAAAAAGAAGAAGAAAGGCTAATTCAGTTACAATATAGTTACATGATGGAAAATAAAGAAATTATAAAATGCTTACAAAATATTAAGAAGGGAAGAATACTGCAGAAACAATATAAATTATTGTTAATAATGGGACTACTAGTGATTTTTATTTATGTTATACTGTTTCTTATTTTCCATATATTTAAAATGATGTGCATTAATATTATTTTTACAAAGGAAGATATCAATTTCTAGTCTTCTTTTTCCTTTTTTATTATCTTTTTATTTATTTTCTAGGAAAGAATAAATTGCTCACCTTGTCCTATAAAACCTTTCACTAGAAGAGCAAGATCAGGGTCCAATGATGTCCTAAAATCCCACGTCTGGATGATATCATTATGCTTCTTAGATGTTCATTCAAATGTATTCTCTCTCTTTATGTGGTAAACTTGCAATGTGGGAAAATTAACATTCTTCTCTCTTTTCTAATAGGTCAGTATCACATGGACTATGCTGCTTCTTGACAAGGGTGTTGTTTTCCATTCTGGACTCTTGATATATAGAATATTGGAGCACTGCCTTGGAGGCTAGGAAAACCCGTTTGAAACTTGACCACTTGACCTTGAGGAAATTTTTAAGTCTCTCTTAGCTCTAGTTTCATTACCCATAAAATTCAAATGCCAGTATTTAACTTCTAGGGTCACTGTAAAGACTAAATGGGATAATGTGTTCAGAGAAAGTTCCCTAGTACATCCTCAACTTGTGAGACATTAATGTGACTATTGCTTTCATCTCTTGATTTTCTAATCCTGGGAGGTTGACAGGGAATTCTTCTTGCAATCCTGCAGGATAGATAAAGAAGGACCTGGAGTTCCAAAACCTTCATCTTGACTCTGAGTTTTCAATCACTAAAGACTAGAAAGAACACAAATTAAGAAACTACAGTGTAATTACATTAATCCCCTTCAGGGTCCATTGAGTCATGTTTTTCCATGAGCTTCAAAACCATTCACCCACCTCTAAAGAAAGAGTGTGAGTCCCATTCAAAAGATGCCTGAAACCTACAGTGATCAGACACAGTCATAGGCTATGTGTGACACAATGATTAATGCCACAAGGGTCTTGCTTTCAAATACCTCAAATCCTGGTGGCAGAGAGAACCAGGGAAAATGGCAGCCTGAGTTCAGTGCAAGTACGTTCCATTAGGAACATGGTGGGTCTTCTAATCCAGATGTGGGAAAACAAAGCAAAGTGGGCTTCATAGGCAAGGAACCAAGCTGATGTTGTTGTGATGCGGGCATACCAGGTAGACAGGTGCAAAAAGGCTTCCAGGCATTGGGAGCAGCACAAACAGGCAGGAGGCTTTTGAGGAATTGCTAGGGATTGTGGGAAGGAATGCGAGGGGTGAAACATGAAGGGAAAACTGAGGCCAGTGAGGAAAGCTGCAGATTTTATGAGGAGACACTGTAAAGCTCAGAGCAGATAATGTAACATTTTCACTTTAGAAAAAATGTGTTGCAAGATCTGGGAGGATGAAAAACAAGGACACGGAGGACTATAAAAACCCATAGAACCATTTTAGCAAAGAGAACATGTAAAAGAGGAAAAGAGGCTGAATTTCACCAGGTAAAATAAGACCTCATTAATTTATACCCTAGTTGCTCAGTGGACTTCCCTGGTGGCTCAGACGGTAAAGTTTCTGCCTACAATGCAGGAGAACTGGGTTCAATCCTTGGGTCGGGAAGATCTCCTGGATAAGGCAATGGCAATCCACTCCAGTATTCTTGACTGAGGCACCTGGTAGGCTACAGTCCATGGATTCGCAAAGAGTCGGACACGACTAAGCGACTTCACTTTCACTTTACTCAGTGACAAAGAATCTTCCTGCCAATGCAAGAGACACTGTTTCAATCCCTGGGTGCAGAAACTCACTTAGAGGAAAAAACGGCAACCCACTGCTGCCTTGCAAAGCCCACGGACAGAGAGCCTGGCTAGGCCACAGTCCATGGGATGAGATAAGACTCCAACACATCTTAGCGATTCAGTTCAGTTCAGTTCAGTCGCTCAGTTGTATCCAACACTTTGCTACCCCATGGACCACAGCATGCCAGGCCTCCCTGTCCATTGCCAACTCCTGGACTTTACTCAAACTCAAGTCCATTGAGTCTATGATGCCATTCAACCATCTCATCCTCTGTCATCCCCTTCTCCTCCAGCCTTCAATCTTTCCCAGAATCAGGGTCTTTTCAAATTAGTCAGTTCTTTGCATCAGGTGGCCAAAGTATTGGAGTTTCAGCTTCAGAATCAGTCCTTCCAATGAATATTCAGGACTGATTTCCTTTAGGATTGAGTGGTTGGATCTCCTTGCAGTCCAAGGGACTCTCAAGAGTCTTCTCCAACACCACAGCTCAAAAGCATCAATTCTTTGGTGCTCAGCTTTCTTTATACTCCAGCTCTCTCATCCATATTGACTACTGGAAAAACCATAGCTTTGACTAGATGGACCTTTGTTGGCAAAGTAATGTCTCTGCTTTTTAATATGCTGTCTAGGTTGGCTATAACTTTCCTGCCCAGCAGTAAGCATCTTTTAATGTCTGCAATCATCATCTGCAGTGATTTTGGAGCCCCCAAAAATAAAAAGTCTGCCACTGTTTCCACTGTTTCCCCATTCCAGATGCCATGATCTTCATTTTCTGAATGTTGAGTTTTAAGGCAACTTTTTCAGTCTCCTCTTTCATTTTCATCAAGAGGCTCTTTAGTTCTTCTTCACTTTCTGTCATAAGGGGGATGTAATCTGCATATCTGAGGTTATTGATATTTCTCCCAGCAATCTTGATTCCAGCTTGTGCTTCCTCCAGCCCAGCGTTTCTCATAATGTACTCTGCATATAAGTTAAATAAGCAGGGTGACAATATAAAGCCTTGACGTACCCCTTTTCCTATGTTCAACCAGTCTGTGGTTCCATGGCCAGTTCTGTTATTTCCTGACCTGCATACAGATTTCTCAGGAACCAGGTCAGGTGGTCTGGTATTCCCATCTCTTTCAGAATTTTCCACAGTTTATTGTGATCCACACAGTCAAAGGCTTTGGCATAGTCAATAAAGCAGAAATAGATGTTTTTCTGGAACTCTCTTGCCTTTACGATGATCAAGTGGATGTTGGCAATTTGACCTCTGGTTCCTCTGCCTTTTCTAAAACCAGCTTGAACATCTGGAAGTTCATGGTTCACATACTGTTGAAGCTTGTCTTAGAGATTTTTGAGCATTACTTTACTAGCGTGTGAGATGAGTGCAATTGTGCAATAGTTTGAGCTTTCTTTGGCATTGCCTTTCTTTGGGATTGGAATGAAAACTGACCTTTTCCAGTCTTGTGGCCACTGCTGAGCTTTCCAAATTTGCTGGCATATTGAGTTCAGCACTTTCACAGCATCATCTTTCAAGATTTGAAATAGCTCAACTGGAATTCCATCAACTCCACTAGCTTTGTTCACAGTGATGCTTCCTAAGGCCCACTTGACTTCACATTCCAGGATGTCTGGCTCTAGGTGAGTAATCACACCATCGTGATTATCTGGGTCATGAAGATCTTTTTTGTATAGTTTTTCTGTGTTTTCTTGCCACCTTTTCTTAATATCTTCAACTTCTATTAGGTCCATACCATTTCTGTCCTTTGTTGAGCCCATCTTTGAGTGAAATGTTCTCTTGGTATCTCTAATTTTCTTGAAGAGATCTCTAGTCTATCCCATTCTACTGTTTTCTTCTATTTCTTTGCACTGATCACAGAGGAAGGCTTTCTTATTTCTCCTTGCTCTTCTTTGGAACTCTGCATTCAAATGGATATATCTTTCCTTTTCTCCTTTGCTTTTTACTTCTTTTCTATTCACAGCTATTTGTAAGGCCTCCTCAGACAGCCATTTTGCTTTTTTGCATTTTTTTTTTTCTTGGGGATGGTCTTGATCTCTGTGTTCTGTACAATGTCACGAACCTCTTTCCATAGTTCATCAGGCATTCTGTCAGATCTAATACCTTAACTCTATTTTTCACTTCTACTGTAAGGGATTTGATTTAGGTCATACCTGAATGGTCTAGTGGTTTTCCCTACTTTCTTCATTTCAGTCTTAATTTGGCAATAAGGAGTCATGATCTGAGCCACAGTCAGCACCCAGTCTTGTTTTTGCTGACCATATAGAGTGTCTCCATCTTTGGCTGCAAAGAATATAATCAGTATGATTTCCATGTTGACCATCTGGTGATGTCCATGTGTACAGTCTTCTCTTGTGTTGTTGGAAGAGGGTGTTTGCTATGACCAGTGCATTTTCTTGGCAAAACTCTATTAGCCTTTGCCCTGCTTCATTCCATATTCCAAAGCCAAATTTGCCTGTTACTCCAGGTGTTTCTTGAATTTCTACTTTTGCATTCCAGTCCCCTGTAAAGAAAAGGACATCTTTTGGGGATGTTAGCTCTAAAAAGTTTTGTAGGTCTTCATAGAACCTATCAACTTCAGCTTCTTCAGCATTACTGATCAAGGCATGGACTTGGATTACTATGATATTGAATGACTTGCCTTGGAAACAAACAGAGATCATTCTTTCATCTTTGAGATTGCATCCAAGTGCTGCATTTCAGACTCTTTTGTTGATTATGATGGCTACTCCATTTATTCTAAGGGATTCTTGCCCACAGTTGTATATATAATGGTCATCTGAGTTAAATTCACCCATTCCAGTCCATTTGAGTTTGCTGATTCCTAGAATGTTGACGTTCACTCTTGCCGTCTCCTGTTGGACCACTTCCAATTTGCCTTGATTCATGGACCTAACTATGCTATATTGCTCTTTATAACATTGGGCCTTGCTTCCATCACAAGTCACATCCAAAACTGTGTGTTGTTTTTGCTTTGGCTCCACCCCTTCATTCTTTCTGGACTAATTTCTTCACTGATCTCCAGTAACATATTGGGCTGGAGAAGGCAATGGCACCCCAGTCCAGTACTCTTGCCTGGAAAATCCCATGGATGGAGGAGCCTGGTAGGCTGCAGTCCATGGGGTTGCTAAGTCAGACACGACTGAGAAACTTCACTTTCACTTTCATGCATTGGAGAAGGAAATGGCAACCCACTCCAGTGTTCTTGCCTGGAGAATCCCAGGGACAGGGGAGCCTGGTGGGCTGCTGTCTATGAGGTGACACAGAGTTGGACACTACTGAAGTGACTTAGCAGCAGCAGCATATTGGGCACCTACCAACCTAGGGAGTTCATCTTTCAGTGTCCTATCTTTTTGCCATTTCATACTAGCCATGGGGTTCTTCTCAAGGAAGAATACTGAAGTGGTTTGCCATTCCCTTCTCCAGTGGACCACATTCTGTCAGAACTCTCCACCATGACCCGCCCATCTTGAGTGGCCCTACACAGCATGGCTCATAGTTTCACTGAGTTAGACAAGGCTGTGGTCCATGTGATCAGACTGGTTAGTTTTCTGTGGTTGTGATTTTCAGTCTATCTTCCCTCTGATGGAGAAGGATAAGAGGCTTATGGAAGCTTCCTGATGGGAGAGACTGACTGAAGAGGAAACTGGGTCTTATTCTGATGGGTGGGTCCATGGTCAGTAAATCTTTAACCCAATTTTCTGTTGGTAGGGGGAGCTGTGTTCCCTCCCTGCTATTTACCTGGGGCCTAACTATTGTGGAGGTAATGAAAATAATGGTGACCTCCTTCAAAAGATCCCATGCATGTACTGCTACACTCAGAGCCCCCAATCCTGCAGCAGGCCACCAACCGACCCATACCTCCACTGGAGACTCCTGGACATTCACAGGCAAGTCTGCGTCTGTCTCTTGTGGGGTCACTGCTCCTTTCTCGTGGGTCCTATTACACACAAGGTTCTGTTTGTGCCCTCCAAGAGTCTGTGTCCCAGTCCTGTGTAAGTTCTGGCAGGTCTATGATGGGGTTAATGCTGACCTCCTCCAAGAGGGCTTATGCCATACCCAAGTCTGCTGCACCCAGAGCCCCTGTCCCTGTGGCAGTCCACTGCTGACCCATACCTCCACAGGAGACGCTCACACTCAGTTCTGTCTTAGTCTCTGTGGGGTCCCTCGGTCGTGATGTGCACAAGGTTTGTTTGAGCCCTCTGAATGTCTCTGGCAGGAATGGGGCTTGATTCTAAATGCAAATTCACCCCACCTGCCTCCTAGCAATTAGACAACAACAACAAATTAAGAAAATTGATATAAGTCAATGTCAGTTGAAATAAAACTTACCTTTGCAAAAACAAACAAACAAAAAAGTATTTCAAGCAAGATAATTACTGTGCAAACCAGATTGCTGTGAGCTGGTTTTCAAAGAACAAACTTTCCCTGGTTTTGTTGAAGTAGTAGAGTATATACTTACTTATCAAAAATGTCCCTGGATCATTCCAAATGAGTATTTTGTATTCATTAACACAGATGTGGTAGTTCGGTGATGTTAAAATTAAAAAAAAAAAAAAAAACTTCATTAAAAATAAGAAAAACTAACACTTTAGAAATTTTACTGGCCTCTCTCCAATACACAGATTTACTCTCCAAGCTTTAACTGATTTGCTAACTGAGGTTAGCAAGCAATTTTGGAATTGTGTAATCAAAATCTAAATTGATCTTAATGGCCCCAAAGAATTAATATGTCTGCTACAATGTGAGCAATTTATTCCCTTCACACCAGTAGATTCTGGTTCAGTGATTATTAAATTCTGGAGTATTTATAGGAAAAACATTCTATGAACAAGGTTGTCTTTTACATTTGCCTGTTTTGTTTGATTTTGTTTATTTTCATTGGGTCTCTTCCATCTATAGTAACTCATTCATTTCTCAAATACAGCTATGTGCCCACACTCTGCTATTCATTGCTAAGTCATGGATGACCAAGTCTCCTTCAAAGGGATCGTCATCTGGTGGGGAATATTGGGGCATAAACAAACCCCAATTAAATGATGAAACAAATCCCATTATGGGAGTTTACTTCTGGGGTGATAGGAATACAGAAGAGCAAGAACCTAACTGCCCAGAGGATTCGCTTAGGGAAGGTTCCCCTAGAGAACTGACCAAGCAGCTTGATGAAACATTTGAGCAAATTTCTTCTGCATTTTTAGGCAGAAGGAACAAAGACATAAAATTACATTTAATGTGTGAGAAGGTATGACTAGTTGAAAAAGGACAGAAATGTTTTATGGGGAAAAGATATGAGGGGAAAGGATAACAATGCCAGTGAGACATCTAGAAAGGAGTTTCTCATTCCAGGCTGAGTGTCTTGTGCTGAACTTAGTTTTTGTGTCCAACTCGTTGCGACCCCATGGACTGTAGCCCATCAGGCTTCTCTGTCCATGGGGATTCTTCAGGCAAGAATACTGGAGTGTGTTGCCATGCCCTCTTCCAGGGGATCTTCACAACCCAGGGATTGAACCCAGGTCTCCTGCATTACAGGTGGATTCTTTACCATCTGGGTCATGTAGGCAGCTATTAATGCATCTTTCCCCTGGTGGCTAGGTGGTAAAGAATCTGCCTGTTCATACAAGTGACGCAGGTTCGATTCTTGGGTCAAGAAGACTTCCTGGAGAAGAAAATGGCAATCCGCTACAGTATTCTTGCCAGGGAAATTCTATGGTCAGAGGATCCTGGCAGGCTACAGTCTATGGAGTCACAGAGTCAGACACAACTGAGTATGCACACATGAGCTCACACACACACACACACACACAAATTTCACACTGACTGTCCATTTCTGCAGCCTTGGAAAGTTGTTTATTTCAGTCCCATCATTCCCAGGAGATACTGACCTCCTGACCAAATGACAGAAGAAGGATGGATTCTAGGATTCCCAGAAGTGAAGCCTGATGTCTTTTCTCATATAGTTTATTGATTAATTAAATTATGCTCAGCATATCAGCTTTCATTACTTTGTATAGACCTCTCCATGGACACTTAGATAAGAATTAAAAAAGGGAACAGAAATTACATATCAATCATTTTAATTACACACACACACACAAACACACACATATACAATGAGCCAAACAATTTAAAATATGAGGCAATGTGGTGGGAAACCCTATCCAAATTGTGCATGTATGTGTGTGCACATGTCCATGTGCTAACTTTCTTTTGCACCCCCCAATCATTTAAACAGAAATAGTGTTTTTGAGATGCATTACCCCTAAAGAAAGATATTATCCCCAAAGTAAGATACTAACCACAAATATGCAGGGACTAACAGTTTTTGAAAACTTGATTTAAATATCAAGAGCAAATATTGGAAGACTTGGAGCAAAGAATTTATGTCATACATCTCAGAGTGGGGAAGAAGTCAAGATAATGCAAGAGTTATTTCCTGGCCACCCCATGAAGGAGTTGAATCTTCTCACGAAAGAGAGGGGGAGGGAGAGAGAAAACAGAGAAAAAAGCCTAGTGTGGGGCTCCTGGGGTGGGATTCCTGCCTGAGACTGTGTCCCAGGGGGATCAAAGAAATCTGAAAATATATCTATGGGACTGCAGAAGAAATTTAGCCAGAGAAAAAGAAATTTTCTTAGAAAAGTCACACCCTTAGAAAGCCAAGCCCTTCTCCTATAGGGGAAAGAGAAGTTGACAGGGCAGACCTAACTGAAGGAGGGCCTGAGAGTCTCCAATTATTCCATGTCTGTACAGCAGTAGTTATTTGCACCTCCAGGAGGGATCCAGAAGAATCTGGAAGACCCAGGATTAGTTGACACTAATATTGGGACCAGAAGGACACAGAGCTTCAACTCAACATATGTGGCCACAGCAGGAGGAGTAGTGACCAGCTGAAGCCACACAAGTAAATGGTGGTGACCGCATTTAAACAATGACATTTAAGCTATTTCTGCTTAAATGATTCCGGGGTTGGGGGGGTGGTGAACAAAAGAAAGTGAACACATGGACATGCACACACACATACATGCAGGTATGTGCACAATTTTGGATAGGTTTTCCCACCACACTTCCTGCAGGACTGGCTACCTGCAAGGTGGTTGGCAGGTTGAAAGATGTACATGGACCAAGACAAGCCTGGCCTCAACCCAGAAGCAAAAGGTCTAGAGAGAAGGGATTGAATTGACTAGGTAGCTACTGCAAAGTGACTGACTTTTAAATCTCAGCTAATTGACTGATGTTGAGGGGAGCTACCCCTCACCCAAGGTCAGGGGTGGTGACCTAGAGGAGCTACCCCACACCCAGGGAGCGGCGGCTGCACAGGTGCAGGAAGGCCGAGAGGAGCTACTCCACTTTCAAGGTCAGGAGGGGCGACCGTGAGGAGATATCCCTCGTTCAAGGTAAGGAGCAGCGGCTGCGCTTTGCTGGAGCAGCCGTGAAGCGATACCCCACGTTAGAGTTAAGAGAAACCCAAGTAAGACAGTAGGTGTTGCGAGAGGGCATCAGAGGGCTGACACACTGAAACCATAATCACAGAAAACTAGCCAATCTAATCACATGGACCACAGGTTTGTCTAATTCAGTGAAACTAAGCCATGCTGTGTGGGGCCACCTAAGACGGGCAGGTCATGGTGGAGAGGTCTGACAGAATGTGGTCCACTGGAGAAGGGAATGGCAAACCACTTCAGTATTCTTGCCTTGAGAACCCCATGAACAATATGAAACGGCAAAATGACAGAATACTGAAAGAGAAACTCCCCAGGTAGGTAGGTGCCCAATATGCTACTGGAGATCAGTGGAGAAATAACCCCAGAAAGAATGAAGGGATGGAGCCAAAGCAAAAACAACACACAGTTTTGGATGTGACTTGTGATGGAAGCAAGGTCCAATGAGCAATATTGCATAGGAACCTGGAATGTCAGGTCCATGAATCAAGGCAAATTGGAAGTGGTCAAACAGGAGATGGCAAGAGTGAACATCAATATTTTAGGAATCAGCAAACTAAAATGGACTGGAATGGGTGAATTTAACTCAGATGACCATTATATCTACTACTGTGGGCAAGAATCCCTTAGGGGAAATGGAGTAGCCATCATGGTCAACAAAAGAGTCCGAAATGCAGTACTTGGATGCAGTCTCAAAAACGACAGAATGATCTCTGTTCGTTTCCAAGGCGAACCATTCAATATCACGGTAATCCAAGCCTAAGCCCCAACCAGTAACTCTGAAGAAGCTGAAGTTGAATGGTTCTGTGAAGACCTACAAGACCTTTTAGAACTAACACCCCCAAAAGATGTCCTTTTCATTATAGGGAACTGGATTGCAAAAGTAGGAAGTCAAGAAACACCTGGAGTAACAGGCAAATTTGGCCTTGGAGTACAGAATGAAGCAGGGCAAAGGGTAATAGAGTTTTGCCAAGAGAACTCACCAGTTATAGCAAACACCCTCTTCCAACAACACAAGAGAAGAGTGTACACATGGACATCACCAGATGGTCAACACCAAAATAAGATTAATTATATTCTCTGCAGTCAAAGGTGGAGAAGCCCTATACGGTCAGCAAAAACAAGACTGGGAGCTGACTGTGACTCAGATCATGAACTCCTTATTGCCAAATTCAGACTTATTGAAGAAAGTTGGGAAAACCACCAGACCATTCAAGTATGACCTAAATCAAATTCCTTACAGTAGAAGTTAGAAATATAGTTAAGGGATTAGATCTGACAGAATGCCTGATGAACTATGGACAGAGGTTCATGACATTGTACAGAACACAGAGATCAAGACCATCCCCAAGAAGAAAAAATGCAAAAAAGCAAAATGGCTGTCTGAGGAGGCCTTACAAATCACTGTGAAAAGAAGAGAAGCAAAAAGCAAAGGAGAAAAGGAAAGGTATAAACATCTGAATGCAGAGTTCCAAAGAATAGCAAGGAGAGATAAAAAAAGCCTTCCTCAGTGATCAATGCAAAGAAATAGAGGAAAACAACAGAATGGGAAAGACTAGAGATCTCTTCAAGAAAATTAGAGATACCAAGGGAATGTTTCATGCAAAGATGGGCTCGATAAAGGACAGAAATGATATGAACCTAACAGAAGCAGATGCCACCTATTAAGAAGAGGTGGCAAGAATACACTGAAGACCTATACAAAAAACAGCATCATGACCCAGATAATCACGATGGTGTGATCACTCACCAAGAGCCAGACATCCTGGAATGAAGTCAAGTGGGCCTTGGAAAGTATCACTACAAACTAAGCTAGTGGAGGTGATGGAATCCCAGTTGAGCTATTTCAAATCCTAAAAGATGATGCTGTGAAAGTGCTGAATTCAATATGCCAGCAAATTTGAACTCAGCAGTGGCCACAGGACTGGAAAAGATCAGTTTTTATTCCAATCCCAAAGAAAGGCAATGCCAAAGAATGCTCAAACTATAGCACAATTGCACTCATCTCACATGCTAGTAAAGTAATGCTCAAGATTCTCCAACCAGGCCCAGCAATATGTGAACCGTGAACTTCCTGATGTTCAAGCTGGTTTTAGAAAAGGCAGAGGAACCATAGACCAAATTGCCAACATCTGCTGGATCATCAAAAAAGCAAAAGAGTTCCAGAAAAGCATCTATTTCTGCTTTATTGACTATGCCAAAGCCTTTGACTGTGTGGATCACAATAAACTGTGGAAAATTCTGAAAGAGATGGGAATACCAGGCCACCTGCCCTGCCCTTGAGAAACCTATATGCAGGTCAGGAAGCAACAGTTAGAACTGGACATGGAACAACAGACTGGTTCCAAATAGGAAAAGGAGTACATCAAGGCTGTATACTGTCACCCTGCTTATTTAACTTATATGCAGAGTACATCATGAGAAATGTTGGGCTAGAGGAAGCACAAGCTGGAATCAAGATTACCAGGAGAAATATCAATCACCTCAGATATGCAGATGACAACACCCTTATGGCAGAAAGTGAAGAGGAACTAAAAAGCCTCTTGATGAAAGTGAAAGAGGAGAGTGAAAAAGTTGCCTTAAAGCTCAACATTCAGAAAACGAAGATCATGGCATCCAGTCCCATCACTTCATGGCAAATAGATGGGGAAACAGTGTCAGACTTCATTTTGGGGGGCTCCAAAATCACTGCAGATGGTGATTTTAGCCATGAAATTCAAAGATGCTTACTCCTTGGAAGGAAAGTTATGACCAAACTAGATAGCATATTCAAAAGCAGAGACATTACTTTGCCAACAAAGGTCCATCTAGTTGAGTCTATGGTTTTTCCCGTGGTCATGTATGGATGTGAGAGTTGGACTATAAAGAAAGCTGAGCGCCAAAGAATTGATGCTTTTGAACTGTGGTGTTGGAGAAGACTCTTGAGAGTCCCTTGGACTGCAAGGAGATCCCACCAGTCCATCCTAAAGGAGATCATTCCTGGGTGTTCTTTGGAAGGACTGATGTTAAAGCTGAAACTCCAATACTTTGGCCACCTCATGCGAAGAGTAGACTCAGTGGAAAAGACTCTGATGCTGGGAGGCATTGAGGGCAGGAGGAGAAGGGGATGACAGAGGATGAGATGGCTGGATGGCATCACCGACTCCATGGACATGAGTTTGAGTAAACTCCGGGAGCTGGTGATGGACAGGGAGGCCTGATGTGCTGCAATTCATGGGGTCGCAAAGAGTTGGACACGACTGAGTGACTGAACTGAACTGAACTGATGTTCTCCCATACTACAGAAATGGGCCTCTTGAGCTTGGTAGATCTCAGTAATTTAGAAATAAATTATATTTCGTGCACTTGAATTCATAACTGCACAATTTCTCTTGAGGTCTCATGTATTCCATCTTCAAGGAGGCAAGTTAAACACCCAAAGAGATCTCTTCTAAACTATGAAATATCAAAAAGTTTTGCTGATAGATGTAAAATCAAAGGAGAGAGCTTTGCCTTGGTTGTCAGTCATGAAAATCTGTGAAATGATTGGGTCTGTGTTGAAATCAAACCAACAAGCTTAAGTTTATTGGCTCTTTCCTATAATTCTCTTAAAATTAGATTCACATGTAAGGTGGAAACAAAATGGAGATCTTAAGTTGTTTCTTGAGGAAAGTTGATTCCCCTCTAATCCCTCCTTCTAGATTGGAGAAAACTGGCGGAGTTGGAGTACATGGACACTTGGTTCTATCGTTGCCATGGGGGATCTGGGTGGAATGTTCTTTGCCCCAGCTATGGGAGGAGTCCACCTAAATATGACTTCCTGGGTCAGGAAGTTCCTTGACCTAGCAATCCCACTCCTGGGCATACACACTGAGGAAACCAGAAGGGAAAGAGACACGTGTACCTCAATGTTCATCGCAGCACTGTTTATAATAGCCAAGACATGGAAACAACCTAGATGTCCATCAGCAGATGAATCGATAAGAAAGCTGTTGTACATATACACAATGGAGTATTACTCAGCCATTAAAAAGAATACATTTGAATCAGTTTTAATGAGGTGGATGAAACTGGAGCCTATTATACAGAGTGAAGTAAGCCAGAAAGAAAAACATCAATACAGTATACTAATGCATATATATGGAATTTAGAAAGATGGCAACAATAACCCTGTATACAAGACAGCAAAAGAGACACTGATGTATAGAACAGTCTTGTGGACTCTGTGTGAGAGGGAGAGGGTGGGATGATTTGGGAGAATGGCATTTAAACATGAATAATATCATATATGAAACAAAAAAAATAAAATAAATAAAATAAATAAATATGACTTCCTAATGGCCATATCCATGATGCCCCTCATTACAAAACCTTAAACGACACTAGTGAGAAATGTTGCAGGTAGAGAAGCGTCAGTCCTGTCTTAAAGGACAAGTAAAATATACAGTGATCCTAGAGGTCTTTTCAATCACACTTTTATAATAAGCCCAACTACACCCTTTTGAAGTATAAAAAATGTAGGTTTGTTACCCAACATCCAAAGTGCCATACAGGAAAATTCTATTCCACGCTCTAAATATCTGAGATGTAAGCTTATTGCCAAGAAGAAAAAAAAGTTGTCAAAAACCTCACATTACCCTGAACTGTACTGTGAAGAAACCAGGTCAAATAGTTGGCTCTAAAAACTTTTTTTTTTTTTTTTCAATGTAGTCATTGTGTTTAACTGGAAAAAACAAAATTGATCTCTACAAGTCAGGACATAGAAATAAGTGTGTAATTACTAATTATACACTTAGGAGTTTATTCTGCCCAAGATACACAGGCCCAACTCACACCAAAATTAATCTGAGTTGCATTCACACGTGGAAGGGAAAATGGGCTCCCTGGCTGTAGCTGCAAAAGTCATGAAATTCCCTTACAAGCCCATGTTGCCTCTTAATAATACTTCAATACTGAAGCTCAAGTTTGTTAAGGAGCAAAGACTCAATACAACTATTCACTGTGAAGCCTTCCCAGGAAAAGACCCCAGTGTGTATTGAATATTTTAATATTTTCTTAGAAATGATTAGTTTTTTAATTACTTTAAGTAGGGGGAAAACAACCCTTACAAACTTATTCGGGGAAAGAGTAAGTTACAACCCCTTGGATTTGGAGGTGGAATTGGAGCGTGGCTAGAAACAGGATTTTGACAAACCCTTCATTTTGCCCTTCACTTTTCAAGCACATTGAATCACATATTTCTTAATGAATGAAAATAATATACTGTAAAGAGTAAGGGGTGAGACTGTTGCTTGCCATTATTAATAATGGAGAGTTGGAGGGTAAAATCAATGGAAAGAAGGAGACTCATGCTGTACTTTTTAAAATAGAACCTAAATTGCCATTTACTGTACTTAAGCATATTTTTAACTTAATTGTTTTCTGCTTGTTGTTTAATACTCATTGGAGAGAAATTAGAAAATACAAGGAAGAAAATAAAACTCGCTCTTAAACTCAACCACCCAGACACTATCAATGTTCATGTTTTTTAGTTTTTTTTTACTATGTTCATTGATATACTTTATTTTATGAAGGTAGAATTTGGAATCTATGCCGTTCAGTATTGCTCTTTTATGACATTTAACATGCATTTTAAGATTCTATTAAACAAGCTGTGAAAACATTATTTTAAACAATTTGATCATTGGAAGCATTATCCTAACCTCTCTCCTTTTGTACTGTAAAGACAATAGACTGAAACATTTGCTTTTGTATTAACTTTATATCAATTATCTGAGTATACTCTTATATGTGAGGCCATTTTTATAGGTTTTCTCATTTTTTTAAACTTTTTTAACAAATAATGCAAGGGCCTGGTGAGACAGACAGCAAAAAACACTGTGACTCTTCAATCTCCCTAGTACCTTTTGTCCCCAGTTGTCTTCCTCAGAGACAGATTCATTATCAGTTTCTTCTACATGTTTTAAAAAGATTATAGCATGGAAATCTATTTTAAAGATTTTTGGTGCATTTTCATTGGCTTTTTCTCCAGCACAATTCTTGACATTAATGGTACCAAGAATGAAGTCAAGTGGATACAATATTGAAGGGTGATGGATTGCAGTAGCTACTGGTTCTATTTCCCTTTCTCTTTCCTCTTCTTGGAGGAAACAAACAAAAGCCAAGGACCAAAGATTAAGTTGATCATAGTAACCCCACCCTTCCCAACACTGAAATAGTTTCAAGCATCATCACCCAAAGGTTATGAGGGACCCTGATGGCTTTAATTTAATATACTTTTTTGGTAGTTATCCTTTTTTGCCGGTGGTTCTTTTTTAAAATTTTTATTGGAGTATAGTTGCTTTACAATGTTGTGTTAGTTTCTGCTGTACAGCAAAGTGAATTAGCTATACTACATATATATTCGCCTCTTTTTTTGGATTTCTTTCCCATTTGGGTCACCACAGAGTGTTGAGTAGAGTTCCCTGTGCCATGCAGTAGGTTCTCATTAGTTATCTATTACATAAACAGTATCAATAGTGTGTATATGTTAATCTCCCAATTCATCCCTCCCCATCTTTGGTATCCATACATTGTTCCCTACATCTGTGTGTCTCTTTTTCTGCTTTGTAAAAAAGATTATCTATACCAATCTTTTCAGATTTCACATATTATGTGTTAATATATGATATTTGTTTTTCTCTTTATGATTTACTTCACTCTGTATGACAGTCTATAGATCCATCCACATCTTTACAAATGATCCAGTTTCATTCCTTTTCATGACTGAGTAATATTCCATTACAGGCTTCCCTGGTGGCTCAATGGTAAAGACTCCACCTTCCAATGCAGGAGATGCAGGTTTGGTCCCTGGGTCAGGAAGATTCCCTAGAGAAGGAAATGGCAACCCATCCCATTATTCTTGCCCAGAAAATCCCATGAACAAACGAGCCTGGAGGGCTGCAGCCTATGGGGTTTCAAAAGAGTTGGACACAACTTATCAACTAAACAAGAATAGCATTTCATTGTATACATGTACCACATCTTCTGATGGCTTTTATGTGTTTTGATGGGGAAGGTGGACTTGGCTCCTTGCTGGCACCCTCCCGTGCAAGGCTGCATTCCTGGTGCAGCTTGTGGAAAGAATGAAGCCAAGTCAGAAGAAGCAGAACCCAGAAAGAGAAGAAAGCACTGAGCGGCATCACGTGAATACCTACCTCTACCAGGTGTGATGGTCAGTTACTAAAGTGAGTGAATCCACGTGATCTTTTAAACTAGTTTGACGTGTGTTAGTCACTTGCAAGTGGAAGAAACTTGATTTCTACAATAAGAGATACCCTTTTCATGTGTAGATACAACTGACCAGCCGTGAAAGGAATCCAGCATATAGCAATCCTGATGTCAGAGAAAAATACATCTAGAGAGAAGCTCCCAGGAGGACAATCTCTGTGAAACAACATACAGATTCTCACGATTTGGGAAATCAAAGCCAAATATACCACAAATGCTATGCTGTGCACCTGGTGTGTGCAGGCATTTGTGCAGAAAGGAAGATGGGAGAGCCCTTGTAGATACCTGATCTGGTGCAGCCTGCATGGTAAAACTAGAGAGCTTCTGTGCTTTCAAGTGAGCCATATCTAGAGTATTATTTTGAGTTTTGTGGGTTTTTTTTTTTCACTTTACCTGAATTAGAGAAAGAATGTAGAGTAACTACTTAGTAAGACTGAGCTCCAGAAACTTATGTTTAAATATAATTCAAACGAGGCTTGAATTAGAAGGTGGGGTGTATCCATCTCTGGCATCTAAACTAGTTCTTCCTGAAATTTGCACTTGGAGGACACGGAACCAACACAACGCTCATTTATCTACAGACGATGTGGATAGCCCTTGTCCTTGGAAATGGGTTATGATGGACTGAATAGGGAGAATCAACCCAGCTTAACAACAGTTTAATATATCTGCATGCACAAGCATGCTTACACACTGATGCACTCCCCTGTGCACATACAAGCATGCACATACACATGGATGCTCACACACTTGCACTGATAAATATGCCAGACTTGTTAAGTCCGTCAGGCCACCTTTGTGATGATGGCGCTCACTGTGGGAGAGGAAGAAAAAACTGGAGTCCGGCCTTAAGCTTCCAGAGTTTCATTTGAACTTGCATTTACACTACCAAAGAAAGAAAATGAAAAATGTGCTGGCACTTTGTCATTTCCTGACAATTAGTATTTGTAACAAATCCCCAGGTAATTTGGACTCATTAATGCTCAGATGCTCATCATCTATTTGCTCTCTTTAGTGGAGCAATTGAGGGTTGGAAGATCTAAAAATGCTCCCCACCTTCCCACATCTCCACATTCTGTCTTTTTGATATGAATTGTAGGAGCAAAGTAAACAGAGGGCTCTGTTAGAATTTCCCTTTTTACAAATGAGCCATAAAATTGTCCATTAATCAGTCTTTGCTCCCAGGGGCCAGTTTGCATTGTGAAGGTTTCCTTTTCCTTTTCTGATCCCCATTTTGTTGAAGAGATTACTCAAAGGAAAGGAAAAAAAATCACACAGCAATAAGCCCCAAAGAATAGGCTTAGGAAAGCCAGCTTTTGGGGGTTTTTTTTTGTTTGTTTTTTTTTTAAATAAGCAGCCTTTGGCCTGAGCCAGATTCTCATCATTCAGTGCCATTGAAAACTTTAAACTTTACTCTGCCCACTTCAGACTTTTAAAAATATAAAATATTCTTCCCCTTCCCAGAGGATACGGTTCTTCCACTTACTCCTACAGATACTACATGTAGGTCTTCAGCTCCATAAAAAGACCCCTCTGGATGTCTGGGGCAAGAATCCATGAGCACAGATATAAGGAAAACTTGGATGAGTTCACTCTGTATTTGGCATTTCAGGGCTTTCTCCAAGTTAATTGCTACAAGAGGTGTCAGTTCTGGCAGTTCAAGCATTTATCTTTAGGGTATTTCCTTTAAGAGACAGAAGAGGAAATACAGCTCAGTCTTGGTGCTGTTGGAGAGGAGAAGCGGCAGGAGGTATGCCTTTCGGCTGCAGCATCGTCATTGGTGGCTCACTGGTAGAGAATCTGCCTGCAGTGCAGGAGACCTGGGTTCCCAGGTTTGATCCCAGAGTCAGGAAGATCCCCTGGAGAAGGAAATGGCAACCCACTCCAGTATTCTTCCCTGGGAAATCTCATGGACAGGAAAGCCTGGCAAGCCACAGTCCATGGGATTGCAAAAGAGCTAGACACGACTTAGCCACTAAACAAGAACTACCTCATCGGGCAGCTGCTTACATAGACCAACCTGCCCACCTGTACTTTTCCGGTGAACCAGATTTCTTACCTTCAGCAATTCTCCTCCTCCCAAATACAGACACTCCACAAGCATTGTCAATACATAGGCTATTTAAAAATGTTTATTTGTTATTCATTGTAAGTGTGACAATAAAAGAGATTGTGTAAAAACTGACTTGAATGGAACTGGAACAAAATAATTTTCTTTGTTTGGCTTGGGACTGCTGGCTTTTGTTAGCCTCTGAATCTTCCCTGCCCCTTTTCCTCTAGTTTCCCATTTGTATTTTGTCCTCTATTTACACTAAGCATAAAACTTCCATAAGCTGTCTTAAGGGATTTCTTTATTTTTCTTTACCATTTTTTTTCAAGCTAAACTGTTTGTCTAACCTGGGGGGTTTAGGAGGGAACAGAATAGCCATCAAAATTTTTTTTATTTCTAAAGCACAGTCACCCTGAGGTTAACTTGGAAGCCAAACAGTATTAAAGTTTGTCTCACAAATGTTGGAACTAAATGCTGCAGTGTGCATTGCCCTGTGTAAAATAGAGCTATTTCACATAGAGGGACCCCTTGTTGATCTGGGAGGTGGCATCTGAGTGTGACTAACCAGGAAGGCCCCTCCTTCGGTCATTAATGCTGTTTGGGTATCACTCTTGGTAAATTAAATACATTGGTCTGAATTGATGAATTGTTCCATAAATCTTCTTCTGAGAAAGTAGATGGGCCTCATAGTCATTCGTCTTCGTGAGAACTCCTCCAATAACATTGCACTTATGCACATAAAATTCCGGAACGTCTGGACTTGTATTTGAAGTGACTCAGTCACACCTAGTGAACCATTCCTCCCCTTCAGAGACGACAGAAGTGTGAGTTCTTTGAATCATTCATTTCCTTCGCACAAACATGTTGGATTTTGCTAACATACCTTAAGACTTTATTAGCCTACCTGATTTTATATGTCCTACAGGCTTTGGCAGTTTTGCACATTTAATTGAAACACATTGGTTTCCATAAAAGGAACTTGCTCAAATCAGAAAGGAATTTCTCATAATCTCTCTGATATTAACACTTGGACGTTTGACAGTACCTGCTGCATCCCGCAGCGCTGAATTTATGCAGCTCGGGCCTGACTTAGTGTCTGTTTCAGTCAAGCTGCAGGAAATCTCTTGGCTGTCCTGTGGATGAGGACGAAGGTCAGGTGGGGCGGGGGCTGAATGCTGAGTCCAAACTGGAAGCCAAAACGACCTTCATTATACATATTTTCGTTGGCTCCTGCATCACCCAGGAAAATCATCCTGGAAAAGTAGTAGATGAAAGACCAGTTTCTGTGCCAAGTTTCTCACTGTGTCTGCCCAGACCTCACTGAACATAGATGGGTTACAGGGTTAAGTGACTTAACCCTGACTTACCTCTTGGCTAGCCAACTACTGCTGGGATCCACTGTGAGGCAAATCACACCCCCCTTCTTCGAAACAAATGATGCATTTCAGGAATAACGTTTGCAACCCTGGCCTCATTCTCTGGCAGGACACTGGAAGCCAGCAGAGATCCCTGCTAGGACAAGGTGGTTGGTTGGGAGTAGGTGAAAATCTCAGATAATCCTCATTCCCCATGTAGCTGTTGTGCTAATTCTTTCCTTATTGACCTCCACGGGGAGCAGCGAGGTTGTTCTTGAACAACGAGGCAGGGTTGCAAGCCTACTCACACTTCAGTCAGCTGTACAAGGAAGCGAGTGCCTTCACGTCTCTGTCAGGGCACTAATCTTTCACAAAGCCATCCACATGCATGGAGAAGATGGGAGGATCACCCCAGATGTGGTGCAAGTCAGCAATTCATGCTGTTTCTCGAAGCACTGGATAAATGTTCAGTTTTTCAAGTTTCTTTTCATCTCCACAGTCCTTTCCAAGAGGAGGCCTGGTATTTGGTGAAGGGGGCTGTGTAGGGTCACATTGGGTGCAGACTGGTGATGGGAGGTGGCTTAGGGACTCTCAGTCTGATCCTCTCCTCTACGGTTGGGCCACAGTCAACCCACAGGCCCTGGAAGACTTGATCACACTTCTGCTCAACTCAGTGCCTCCAGGTGAGGCTGTGAGTCTCACAGGATCCTTGGACCAGGTGCTCAGGACCGAGGGCCTCAGTCACTTCTCCTCAATGCAGCTCTCTCACTGGCAAGTTCATCAGAAAACACCAGAGAATGTATGAATTTCTATATACCTTCCTCAGAAGATTCTGAGAGCACAGCTCAATCCCTGCTTCCCTCTAACCTTGTGGATTCAGATGAAGCTGCCTCTGGCTAAAATGGTGGCAGGGGCCCATCTGGGTTTAAAGCACTGACAATTTTTTTTTTTTTTAGAAGCCAGAGTTTATCTACTTAAATAATGCTCAAACTTGCAGATGGTTAAAAGATCTCAAGATATCTGAGTTTAATTATAATATCAAAGCCAGGTGCTAGCTGTTGCTGTCTCTGTTTTGAAATCCTTAGGATGACTCTGAGCATTTCCATGACTCACTGATTTTTCTGATCCAAGAGTGATGCTTTCTGAGTTTCCTTGTCATCCATACAAGACCATCCCTCCATTGGTGAGAACAAAAACAATGCCAGAAGCAGTCATTGTCATTGAGAAGAAGAAAGGTAAATGACCAGAGAAGATATAATTCTGAAGAGCAAACTGTTTAATCTGGTATAGAACAAACAGATGCACTTGTAGAATTTGTGTGAAAAAGCTTTTTGCTTTATTCTTTGAAATCAGGTCCACTGACCACAAACTTGAATAGCTGGGATCTTACCAGGTCTTATATGGTTAAATGAATCTCCTTGACAACAAACACCCTTCAAGATGTGGTTCACAACATCTTTTGAACCATTACATGTGTGCTAAGCCACTTCTGCCAGGCTCCTCTGTCCATGGGATTCTCCAGGAAAGAATACTGGAATGGGTTGCGTGCCCTCCTCCAGTGGATCTTCCCAACCCAGGGATTGAACTGGGGTTGGGAAGATTGAACTCAGATGGTAAAGAATCTTACAGGCAGATTCTTTACCATCTGAGCTACCATGGAAGCCTAATACAAATTTTTTAAAGAGATGAAACGTCTGAAGTATTGTCAATTTTGAGGGCTTTCTTTAAGGGAAAAAAAAGAGGAAAAAGGGGGAAGAGGGATAAGGATGCAGTATTATGAATACAAAATTAGGTACAAAGATTAATTTTAATTTAAGTGAAAACTTTCAAAGTATAAAATTTTTAATGCTGAAAATTATCATAAACATTTTAAGAACCAAGAAAAATATAATATTTGTGTTACATTGTTGTCTGGTGCCCATCTATAAGATTTTCCCCCAGTACTTAGGCTGTATTTTTTTTTATTATTTTTTCATATGGTGATCATTTTTATTATATTTCATAGAGAGAATGAAAATATGAATTTAAGCCTACTGTGACAAAATTTGTTTGTAGTATTGATAGCTTAAAAAGTGAAATTCATCATTAAAGCATCTCATTGAGAACGTCATGTAAGTTTGTGAGATTACATATTGCCAAATTTCTTTTATGTATGAAAGCTTAATGTTCCAACATTTCAAACTGCCTTACTCAATGACTTACCTTAAATACTCCTTAACTGACACTCTCTCTAACACTATCTAACCCAGTTTGTTGTTGATTTCTTGCAGTAGTGGAATATCTGAATTTTGAAAATGAAAGTGTTAGTTGCCTCATTGTGTCAGACTCTTTGCAACTCCATGGACTGTAGTCCACCAGGCTCCTCTGACCACAGGAATTCTTCAGGCAAGAAGAATACTGGAGTGAGTAGCCATTCCTTCCTTCAAGGGGTCTTCCTGACCCAGAAATCAAACTTAGGTCTCCTGAATTGCAAACTGATTCTTTACCATCTGAGCCACCAGGGAAGCCTATTGAATCATAAACAAACAGGAAAATAATTTCATTGTATGACTCATTTATAATTATATATGCTGCATCATTGAGTGAATTCTTGTCAGGATAGAATTTTAATTTTTTGCATATGTATCAATAAAGATTGAATCCTCTATTAAATGTTTACATAAGTGATAATAGAGAATCTTTTTTATTTACAGACTAACTTCTGATCCTGTACCTTTCAGATTCTGTTTTTCCTGTTTTCCCTACTGAGAACCAAGATATAAGAATTTTCTGTCTCTACACCATGGTATCACAATAGCAGGTGTGTCGGTGAATTATAACCCTGGCTATAATGCAGGACATTTGCATAAACATGCCTCCACAAGAAACGTCTGTGACTTTCTAAATATATTCCACTAACACCAAAGCAGCATTTCCCAAGTCAGCTTACCCTCAACCATATCCCAACACTGTCTAGTGAGACCTGATCAAAATGGAATGTGCTATTAATATATTTTACTTTTATTTCTTTTTTTTTTTTTTGCCCTTTCAGGCCCTGCAGCTCAAGTTTCATTAATATCACCATAAATTCAGCTTTTGGTAGAGCTTTCAAGGTGAACCATTTCAAACAACAGTGTTCCAAGGGTGGAGAAGCACTGGAAGCAATCTTGTTAGAGTGTGGATAATATAAAGAAGGATTTAAAAACTATGCTAAGACTGATCAAAAGATAGTCTGCATTTTATTATTACCATGAACCAGACATTCTAACCAATGCCAATGATTAAAATATTCCTCCCCTCTAAAAAATATTTTGTTATTCTAAGTCCAAAACAAGTGTTGTGATAATTATTGGGTTTTAATAATATGTATGTAAAGTTCAAATTAGTACATTTTTATTATGCGTCTTTTCACAAACTTGGAAGTTTATTTGCAGAAGTACAAATTATACAGTGAGTTACCAAAACAGATTCAACTACAAATATTCCTACTAGACATCTCTATTTAGAGATTTATTAAACATCTAAACTCAAGATTTTCAAATATGAATACCATATCTTCACCCCCAAATCTGCTCCATCCACAGTTGTCTTCATCTCACTTGATGGCAACGCCAACCTTCCAATGGCTCCAGTCAAGTCTTGAATGCATTCTCGGCTCTTCTCTTTCTTTACTCCCCACATCCAACCAGCAGATCCTAATGGCTCTACCTGTTAAAATACATCCAGAATCCAACCTTCTCTGACTCCACCATAACTCCAGTATGAGTCCCCATCATCACTCACCTGGACTACTTTAGAAGATTCCATTCTGGCCTCCCATCATTGGATTCCGGTCTCCCATCATTGTTATCGGCCATTGGACCCTATGGTTAGCAGTCAGAGAGATCTCTTAAAATCATATACCAGATTGCATCTCATTTCTGTTCAAAATCTTCTACTGACTCCCCACTTCTCTCAAATAAAAGTAAAAATGTACAATGATCTCAGCAGGTGTAGCTGTCTTCTCCTAAAACTTTGCATGAATTAAAGAAAGGTGAACAAATTGTAAAAATGATACATAAAATCTTTTTTGTACTAATAATCTTTCTAATAATGTATCCTAAGGACATGATCATAAATCAAAGCTGAATTTTATTTCTCACAGCACTGTTTATAATAACCACAATAGATGATGCTGATGGAGTGCTTATTACATGCCCTTTTCTAAATGCTTTGTACAAATTGAATAATTTGGTCCTCACAAACCTCCATAAGATATGTATTAACATTGCCACCATTTTATAGGCAAGGAAACTGAGGCATTGACAACTAAATCGATTAACAAAGGTCATACAGGCAGGAAAAGGTATAGCCAAAATTTAAACTCAAGCAGTCTATCTGCAAAAATCCTGCTTTAAACTATTTTGCCAAAAGAGCAAACAAACTAGAAATCATATAAATGTCCAAGTATACAGGTTTGGTAAACAAAATAATGTGTAACTCTAGAATCACTAAGCATACTGTCTTCTAAAACTTGAATGATATGAGAAAATAATTGTGATGATAAGTTAAAATGAGCAGATCATAAATAAAGAAAAGCTATGACAAACTTAGACAGCATATTAAAAAGCAGAGATATTACTTTGTTGACAAAAGTCCATCTTGTCAAGGCTATGGTTTTTCCAATAGTCATGTATGGATGTGAGAGTTGGACTATAAAGAAAACTGAGCACTGAAGAATTGATGCTTTTGAACTGTGGTGTTGGAGAAGACTCTTGAGAGTCCCTTGGACTGCATGGAGATCAAACCAACCAATCCTAAAGGAAATCAGTCCTGAATATTCATTGGAAGGACAGATGCTGAAGCTGAAACCCCAAAACTTTGGCCACCTGATGCAAAGAACTGACTCAGTGGAAAAGACCCTGATTTTGGGAAAGATTGAAGGAAGGGGAAGAAGGGGACAAAAGAGGATGAGATAGTTGAATAGCATCACTGACTTGATGGATATGAGTTTGAGCAAGCTCCAGGAGTTGGTGATGGACAGAGAAGCCTGGCGTGCTGCAGTCCACGGGATCGCAAAGAGTCAGACACGACTGAATGACTGAACTGAATTGATTCATTGCAAGGACTGATGTTGAAGCTGAAGCTCCAATACTTCAGCCACCTGATGCGATGAGCAGACTCATTGGAAAAGGCCCTGATGCTGAGAAAGATAGAGGCAGGAGGAGAAGGGGACAACAGAGGACAAGATGGTTGGAGGGCATCAACAACTCAATGGACATGAGTTTGAGCAAGCTCTGGGTGATAGTGAAGGACAGGGAAGCCTGGTTTCCTGGACTGCATGCTGCGGTCCATGGGGTCACAAAGCGTTGGGCATGACTGAGGGACTGAACGACAGCAACAACAATCTGAATTTAACAAATGTACATATATAGATAGATAGATAGATAGATAGATAGATAGATGCATACATATACACACACATAAACACATATACAATGTCTATATACAAAAGCAAATATCAAAAGGACATTTTAAAAAAGATTATTTCACAATGGCCAAATTCCTAGATGACTGTATTTTCTTCAACATACTTTCTCTTATTTTATACATTTTCTTCTGCAATTGTCTTTATTTTACCACCAGTAAAAAAACAAATTACTTAAAAACAGTTAAGCTTTTATGTCAAAACTGTTAATTAAATGGCTATGCAAATTCATAATAAAGTCATGAAGACTACAGCAATACATGATAATAGCATAACTGAAGTTTCCAAACTTCTTTCTTACCAAGGAAAATTTACAATTTTTTCCATCTAATTCCCAATGTTTGGGAGATCCTATTTACTTCAAAAGAATACTTTTAATTACTTTTACCTATTTAAGAAATACTTAAAGATATAGAACTGCAAGACTCATAGCTTTGCCAGAAATCTTAACAAAAACAAAAATAAATAGATTGTTAATTCAGTTAAATTAAACCTAATAGCATCACTAGTCTTTTTTAAAATGTTGAAAATTACTTGAAAACTCTCATTTCCACCTTTACAGAGAGCTTTAAATTCAGAAACACTTCTGAATGTAATAGTGATAAACTGTTAACGGAAAAGGCAGAGTAGAAAATTGTTATTTCACTTGAATTTCTCTGTCAGTTTGGGATGCATTTGGCTTTGAGGAACAGAAAACTCACCAAGCAGAGCTGGGCACTATCAGGCATGCCTGTACAGACATGTGCTAATTCACTTCATCCTCACCACAACCCCAGGAGGAGATGGCACTCTCACAGATGGAGAAAAGGAGGAACAAGGTGGTTAAGAAACACATGCAAAAATATGAAACAGCAGATCTGAGATTCAACCCCAGGTGCTGGACTACAGAATCACTTCTTTTTTAACCTACACTTTCACTTCTCACTTTCACGCATTGGAGAAGGAAATGGCAACCCACTCCAGTGTTCTTGCCTGGAGAGTCCCAGGGATGGGGGAGCCTGTTGGGCTGCCATCTCTGGGGTCGCACAGTCGGACACGACTGAAGCGACTTAGCAGCAGCAGCAGCAGCATCCTCTGTACAGAAAAGGGAAGGACTCCCCATGTTACCCAGAAAAGCATCCACCGTGACCTGAGTCTCTACCATGGTTCCTGCATGCAGGGAGCTTGTCAGAAACATAAGGAACCCAGAAGTCAGCGTTTTTTTTTTTTTTTTTTTTAAATGGAAGCCATTTGGGACTCATGCTAACACAGCACTTTCTCTGTCTTTCTGTCTACGGTAAAATTGAGTGAAATGCCTTCCTCCTCACAGGAAAGAAACCGCAAATGAAACCAGGAGACACCATTGCTCTCCTAGGTGAGCTGTTTCAAGGGCAGGCAATTCCTGGTCCATCCATTACCATGTAAATAATTAAACACCCTGAGCCTGCAGCCGAAGCTAGGAGGTCTGTGGAGGCAATTTGCTGTAAATATGGGTGAGCACAAACTCACTCAGTCGTTAGCTCCTCCTAGTGGCTCTTTGGCCTTCAGCAAGAAAGCAGCTGAGGTGTTGCTGTCCTTGTGGAAGGGAAACCCTGATGGATGATGAGCCTGAAGTTTCTTCTGAAGTGACAAGACTCTTTTTCACCTATCAAGTCACAGAACCTCACTGCTCAGTGTTAGCTGCTCTGGCCCTGAACATGGAAACTGAATTGGTCAACTGACTGCATTTGCAAAGCCAGGACAAGGCATACTATGGTCTATATAAGTGGTTTTTAACCTCAGATGGTCAGGTGACCCATTTTGTATCATGCTATTGAGTCCCAGCAGAGTTATTTTCTTTGCTGAAGGTAAATCATCATCATTCAGTTGCTTAGTCTGTCCGATTATTTGCAGCCCCATGGACTGCAGCATACCAGGCTTCCCTGTCCATCACCAACTCCCAGAGCTTGCTCAAACTCATGTCCATCGAGTCAGTGATGTCATCCAACCATCTCATCCTCTTTCATCCCCTTCTCCTCTTGCCTTTGATCTTTCCCAGCATTAGGGTCTTTTCCAATGAGTCATCCTTTTGCATCAGGTGGCCAAAGTATTGGATTGGACCTTCAGTTTCAGCATCAGTACTTCAAACGAATATTCAGGACTGATTTCCTTTAGGATGGACTGGTTGGACTTCCTTATAGTCCAAGGGACTCTCAAGAGTCTTCTCCAGCACTACAGTTTGAAACCATCAATTCTTCAGCATTCAGCTTTCTTATGGTCCAACTGTCACATCCATACATGACTATCACAAAAACCATAGCTTTTAATGTATGGACATTTGTCAGCAAAGTAATGTCTCTGCTTTTTAATACCCTATCTAGATTTGTCATAATTTTTCTTCCAAGGAGCAAGAATCTTTTAATTTCATGACTGCAGTCACCATCTGCAGTGATTTTGGAGCCCAAGAAGATAAAGTCTGTCCCTGTTTCCATTGTTTCCCCAACTCTTTGCCATGAAGTGATAGGACCAGATGCCAAGATCTTAGCGTTTTGAATGTTGAGTTTTAAGCCAGCTTTTTCACTCTCCTCTTTCACTTTCGTCAAGAGGCTCTTTAGTTCCTCTTCCCTTTCTGCTTTTGTAATGGTGTTCTTATCTGCATATCTGAGGTTATTTATAGTAGAGACATGAAAAATAAAAAAATACAATACATTGACAATTTACATTCTACTTTTAATTCTGCCTTGCTCTTAGATGTGAGTGAAGACATATATGCCATGATTTAGTTTAATCACTTCAAGTAACATAACAAGGCACACCTATCAAAAAAAGAGGAGAGAAAGAAACAGGAAAAAAATAGTCTAGGAAAGTGTCCAGTTTCCCAGCTTGCCCTCCTGCTCAAGTCTAATGTGGAAGCTCCTTCACATTATGAACCGACAGATCACTCACAGACTGATGCATGGGTTCACCCCGCCCTAGACCTTCCTGGATTAGGTGAAGAAGCCTGTGTTTGAGTTTCAAGAGACATTGTGGCAATAAAGTAAACAGAAGGAGCTGAGATGTCAACAGAGCCTCTGTGCAGAGGGGTCATCATTAATAAACTTGACAGCCACTTGAATAAACCTAAAACCCAAACTGAAATAGTCTACCCACAGGTAATCCAGGGCAGTGGCCATAGGCAAATCCAAATGGTATCAAAAAAAGTAATTAAGGGGATCTCTGTATTCTATTAGATTGCAAGTATAATCAAATGGGAAGACATTCCAGCTACCAATCTTGCTACTGTGAGTCTGACCACTTCATTTCATACATGATCCATAATCCACTCCACACTAGGTAAAAAAAATATGTCCTAGCCATTTTATGATTGATGAACAGGGATAAAATTCCAACTCTTTTCTTTCCTAGGAAGCTGGTGTTGAGATGGCAAAGTTATTGCTAATATTTTTGCAATAGCATTGTTTAGAAATACAAAAACACATATATGTTCGCCCATATGTGCTTTTGCAAACACATACGTACACACACTGCTCTAGGGTAGCTATAGCACTCTAAGAATAACTCGTGCCATCTCAGAATCCTTAGAAAATCAGCAGCTACACTGGAAGATCTTTAATAAAGAAGATGGTGTCTAGAAAGAAAGTATAGACTCTGGAGTCAGAAATAAATCTAGGTTAGTATCCTTGCTCTACCCTTGAATACTGTTTCCCCTTAAGCAACCTGATAACATCTGTAAGCTCCAGTCTAAAAGAGCACCGCTAATCCCTAATTCACAAATCTGCCTGTGGGAATGAACTGATCCCATATATAAACTGCTTAACTGTGCCTGGCACAAAATAAGGCTTCAAAGTGCTTAGTGTCCTGCTACTTTCTCTTCTTGATGAGTTCTTGTTCTGGAGGATTTTCAGGGAGTTAGGTCAAAGTGGACACGGTCAGAAGAATACTAAGGTCTCTGGAATAGTCTTTCCCTTCAGATAGTACTGTTGACTGATTGGGCCCACCTAGTAAGATTTTTTAAATCATGCTTTGCAGTGTTCTTGGGCTTTGTAGATCAATATTTTCCCACTAAACCAATACTTTTTTGGAGTCTGTGAATCTTTCCTAGATTTTGCTACAGGTCCTTACTCACTCACTCATTCATTTATTGATTAGCATGTGCTAATCTTGGGCTCCCCTGATGGCTCAGATAATAAAGAATCCACCTGCAATGCAGGAGACTGGGGTTCAATTCCTAGGTCAGGAAGATCTTCTAGAGAAGGGAATGGTTACCCACTCCAGTATGGTTACTCCACTCCCCACTCTAGCCTGGGGAATCCCATGGATGAGGAGCCTGGAGGGCTATAGTCCATGGGGCCGCAGAGTCGGACACAACTAAGCAACTAACACACACACACACGCACACACATGTTCGTCTTATTTGGGAATATATGGTGTCTAAGGCAGGCTTTACTGACTATGCCAAAGGCTTTGACTGTGTGGATCACAACAAACTGTGGAAAATTCTTCAAGAGATGGGAATACCAGACCACCTGACTTGCCTCTTGAGAAACCTGTATGCAGGTCAGGAAGCAACAGTTAGAATTGGACATGGAACAACAGACTGGTTCCAAATAGGAGAAGGAGTACGTCAAGGCTGTATACTGTCACCCTGCTTATTTAACTTATATGCAGAGTACATCATGAGAAACGCTGGGCTGGAAGAAGCACAAGCTGGAATCAAGATTGTTGGGAGAAATATCAGTAACCTCAGCTATGCAGATGACACCACCCTTACGGCAGAAAGTGAAGAGGAACTCAAAAGCCTCTTGATGAAAGAGGAGAGTGAAAAAGTTGGCTTAAAGCTCAACATTCAGAAAACGAAGATCATGGCATCTGGTCCCATCACTTCATGGGAAATAGATGGGGAAACAGTGGAAACAGTGTCAGACTTTATTTTTGGGGGCTCCAAAATCACTGCAGATGGTGATTGCAGCCATGAAATTAAAAGATGCTTACTCCTTGGAAGGAAAGTTATGACCAAACAAGATAGCATATTCAAAAGCAGAGACATTACTTTGCCAACAAAGGTCTGTCTAGTCAAGGCTATGGTTTTTCCAGTAGTCATATGGATGTGAGAGTTGGACTGTGAAGAAGGCTGAGCACCAAAGAATTGATGCTTGTGAACTGTGGTGTTGGAGAAGACTCTTGAGAGTCCCTTGGACTGCAAGGAGATCCAACCAGTCCATTCTAAAGGAGATCAGTCCTGGGTGTTCTTTGGAAGGAATGATGTTAAAGCTGAAACTCCAGTACTTTGGCCACCTCATGCGAAGAGTTGACTCATTGGAAAAGACTCTGATGCTGGGAGGGATTGGGGGCAGGAGGAGAAGGGGACAACAGAGGATGAGATGGCTCTATGGCATCACTGACTCAATGGACCTGAGTTTGAGTGAACTCCGGGAGTTGGTGATGGACAGGGAGGCCTGGTGTGCTGCAATTCATGGGGTTGCAAAGAGTCAGACACGACTGAGTGACTGAACTGAACTGAACTGTACTGAAGGCAGGCTTGGTTTCACCTTCTTGGAGATCATATTTTTGAGGAGAAGACAGATAGAAAAGAGATACCCAGGCACACAGTGGTTTAGTTATTGCTTGAGATATTGTGATGAGTGTTGTGATGGGGCTGCAGGAGAACTTGGAGATGAAAGTGTTGAAGTGCTATTTGCCATCCCAGAAGGGAAGGTCAAGGAGGCCTCCAGGAGGAGGAGGCAGTTAGGCCAAAGTAGATACGGACTTTCTGGGAGAGGAACAGCTTGTGCAAAGGGCACAAGCAGGAAGCAAAACCAGAGTAGCTACTCCTTGGGACCTTTGAGAAGGAAACAATGAGGTATAGGATATGTTGTCAGATTCTTGATTCTGATCCACCATTCTAGATTCTCTGTTCTAGATTCTAGTTCATTTTTATAATCCTAAGATCCTTCCTGAGGACTTAGTTGCATCGTTTTCTCAGGATAGCTTTCTGTGGTTTTGACATCATGTATATATTTAAAATTATCTCATTTTATGTCAAGAGGTCTGTTTACTAAGATAGAGTCTTTTTCCCTTAACTGAAAAAAATCAGAGATAAGTGTTGCCCGAATTCCTACTGTATTGGAACCATGTTCTAATTTCTAATCTATACAGGTTGTGTAACTTCATTAGTCTTATTAATGAAAAAGAAAAACATGAGCTATGTGTCTGGATTCCCAACCTCACTGCAGGAAGCCCATACCCACTGTCCTCTTGTTGATACTGTGAATGCAGCCCCAATGTTAGCCTCCTGTGTCCTCCTCACATCCATCCACTTCCATCCACTAGGGAACCTTCCTTCACACTCTCCAGGTTCACAGTGCTTCCAGAGGTAGACGCTCCCCTGGACATGAGCCCTCAAGTCTGCAAAGGTCAGCTCTGGGGAAAGGTCTGCAAGGCTGCCTGTTTTGAGAGGAATTTCAGCCTGCCTTCCCTCTCCCAGGGCAGCACTGAGTTTTCTTCCAGCTGATGCTTTGGAAGGCACCCCACACCCCACCTTCTTTGTGAACCACATCCCACCTTCCTCTCCTCTTCTCTTATTATCTCCCCCTTCCCTCAACCCCACACAGATCTTGTGCTGATTGACTTATGGCCAGGCATGTGTACCAGGGAATCAATCAAAAGATTGATTGATTGATCCTGAGTAGAACAGCTCTCTCCTCTCCTCCACAAGTCTGCTGCCTCTAACATTCTGCATGCCCAGACTCAGCCTATTTGGAAGCCTCCCATCTCCTCCTATCAGCCTGGACTGGGGCTGGGATCTGGGCACTCAGGGATCCAGCGTCTGCTGGAGTGGAGTCCTGACACTCTGCCACGTCAACACTGGTTCGGTCCATTTTCCTTAGCACTTCTCCATCAAACCGGTACTTCCCCTGTTGTCTCTCTCTTCCTGTGTGAACAGGCTCCCAGTCAGAAAGGGTTCCCTGATGGCTTAGTTTCTAGCAGCACACACCTTGCAGCCTTCAGGCTAAAGGATGCTGGATCAGCTCAGTCTTGGTTCACAAAGAGCGATTCAGTTCAGTGCAGCCTTTACACAGGTTCCTTGCAGACTGTACCTGCCGGCTTTGGCACTGTCTTTCCTTTTTGATTCTCCTGACTACTTTTCCTTCTTCCTATGAAAGTGAAATGAGCTCAAGGGCCTGAGGGCATTCATGCATGTATTTCATTTGGACTTGGTTAAAACTTTTATTAAGCCAAATTCTTCCCCTTCTGTCTAGAAAAATGAATCCCTCTCTCACTGTCTCTTTTCCCACACTGATATTTCTTTTCTGGTTTTAGCTTAGAGATGGCTATCGCCTGATAACAAGGCTGCTGTTTACAGTATATCTCAACTCATGCCTATGTGTCCACTAATTAGGAAACACAGAAAACCACTAAAAAGTAAATTTAAAAGTCATCCATCTTTAAAGAGCAAGAGATCTCATTTATTCACATGTCAAAGTCACCCTTACAGTTGTTTTCTCTGCATTAGACACGCAAAGAATAAACACATGGAAATAAGTAATTTGTTTTTTATTTTATAGATACATAAAAGTGACATCACTTTATCCAGCAATTTCACCTCTAGCATGGACAAAAGCATCAAAATGTGTGTATGAAGGTACTCATTATGACCATCACCATGTGCTCTGTGCTCAGTTGTGTCTGACTTTCATTGCAACTCTTCATACTGTAGCCCGCCAGGCTCCATGGAAGTTCCCAGGCAAGAATACTGGAGTGGGTTGCCATTTCCTTCTCCAGGGGAACTTCCTGACCCAGGAATCAAACCAGCATCGCCTGCAACTCCTCATTTAGAGTAGACTCTTCTTTACCACTGAGCCATAGAGGAAGCCATCACAAATTAGAGTCAATTTTAATTCCCAAGAATACTACATTGGTTAAATAACATGTGGGATAACTATGCAATGTAATACTACAAGAGTATTAAAAATACTGACATATATACATTTGAATTAATATACAAACATGGTCATAGAATATAGAGTATGTATAGAATGTTGAAACTTTTGAAATAATATCCAAAATATTAAAAATGCTTCTCTCTGAGTGGGGTTTTGTGAATAATATGCATTTTTAGCTTGTCTGAATGCATTAATCTTTTACAATTAACACTTATGCTCATGAAAAAGGTTAATAGGAAAAAAATGCATAAGAGATAATATTTTCCATATCATTGTTTTTCTCAAAAATAACAGTTAATGGCACTAGGTACCACTGTGTAGTTAACTATTTCTCAATCTCAGCTCCTTTAGTTTATAGAGGTGGAGGGTAATGAATGTGGCTCAGAGACAAGAAGTACTTGCTAATTTATGAACGAGCCTGAACTAGAATCCATGTCCTGTTTCAAAGGTCTAAATCCTAGGGTGCTTTACAGGTGTTATAAATCCAGGATCTTTAATGATAAATTATGAGTTCAATGTGTATATGTGTATGTGTGTGTGATACACATGGATACAAAATACTATATTATTATTTTAAAGATAGAAGTTTGAATTTAGTTTATAAAATAATTTATATTAATAAATTATTTTAAAGAATTTATCACTTAGTTGTGTTTGGCTCTTTGCCACCCCATAGACCATAGCCCACAAGGCTCCTCTGTCCATGGAATTCTCTAGGCAAGAATACTGAAGTGGGTTGTCATTTCCTTCTCCAGGGTTTCTTCTTGACCCAGAGATCAAACCCAGGTTTCTTATATTGAAGGCAGACTCTTTACCATCTGAGGCACAAGGGAATTCCCTATAAAATAATTGGTGGTTCTTTCCCTATGGACAGATCCTAATTGCCATTGAATTTTTGAATCTGAAAACCATTTTCTATCCTAATCTCATCTCAACTTTCTCTATATCAGTTGTTCTCAAACTGTGATCTATAACTGGTAGTATCTGCATCAAACTGTAAGAAATGCCAATTTTTGTGCTTTATCCTGACCCCATAGAATCAGAAACTAGGGGGTGATGGGGGGAGGGGGCACTTGTATTCAACAAGTCTTCTGGGTGACTCTAATGCCCACTCAAATTTGAGAACCTTTGCTTGATGTACATATAAGCAAGGTCAAGAGGCAAAACCAAAACAAGACAAACACCAACCAACAGGAAAATTAGAGTGGTCATTTTTCCTTCCTCAAATTGCCTTTCTTTCTGCCTAAACTGCCTCCTCTTCCCCTAGATAGTCCCAAGTAATTGTAAAGAATGTGGATTCCAGCATCAGACTGCCTGGGCTTCAATCACCACTGTACCACATATTAGCTTCATGACTTTAAGCAAATTACTTAGCATTTTGTATCCCTTTCCTCATCTATAAAACGGAGTAAAAATCATACCTATCCCCTGGCACTATTGTACAGATTGGTGTGTCTGACTCTGGTAAATATATATAAGTGTGTATTAGCTATCTCTTTTATTCTGCCCATGGCCCAAGTTGCACTGTGTTTTGGGTCGATCCCATCAGAAACCAAATGTAGTCAGAATGTCCACCATTCACATTCACATTTCTAGGTCTTGTATTTAGTGTCCTAGTTTTTCTAGATTGGTAATATAATTTTCTTATATTCCACTCTGTACTAATGATTGAATTGCATGTTAAGAGTTGAATTGCATGGGTGTGTGATTTGCTTCAGTTGCATCTGACTCTTTGCAATCCCATGGATCATAGAAAGCCATGGGATTCTCCCAGAAAGAATACTGGAGTGGGTTATCATGCCCTCCTCCAGGGGATCTTCCCAACAAAGAAATCTAATATTTCAATCTTGTATCTCCTAAATTGCAGATGGATTCTTTACCACTGAAGAATTGTATCCTCCTATAAACATATGTTCAAGTCCTACATACCTTGAATGTCACCTGATTGGAAATATTGCCTTTGCAGATTTAATTAAGATGAGGATGTACTGTATTAGAGTGGATTTTAGCCCAATGACTTGTTCTTCAAAGATGAGGAAGATAATGGACACAGACACACAGAGAAAGAATATTGGAGGATGCTGCCTTCAGTCAAGTAAAGTCAAGGTTGTAAGGAACCATCAGAAGCTAGGAAAGGGCAAGGAAGCAGCTACCCCCAGAATCTCTAGAGAGCATAAACCCTGCCAGTCCTTTGATTTTGGATTTTGGACTCCAAAATTATGAGAAAATAGAATTTTGCTGTTTTAAGTTGCCTAGTTTGTCATAATTTGTTATAACTGTCCTTGGAAAGTAGGATATTAATAGTCTGATATATGGGCCCTGCAGTGGATACATTAGTATCTACTTATCCATAAGACATGGTTTCACCATTTTCAGTGGTACAGAGAATAATCATGAGCCCTGGACTTGAAGTCAAAAGCCCTGAATTTAAATCATAATCCTAATACTTTCTAGCTATGCAAATCTATATCATTCCTAAGTTCTCTGAAATTAGTGTTTTAACATATAAATTCACCAGATAAAGTACAGAACACCCAGTTACATATGACTTTCTGATCAATAACAAATAATCTTTAGCCTAAATATGCCCCATGTAATTACGTCTCAAGGAACATACTTACACTAAATAATGTAAAATTTAACATTAACTGGGAGTTCTGCAAATTTTGGGGTTAAATCTGAAAACCCTACTCACATGAAAATACACTTAGGAATATCTAACTTGCACTCTTTTGCACAAATCACAGGGAAAATTGTATGTGAAAATGTCTGTTACTTTATAAGTACTTGATAAATGCAAATAATGATAAACCAGCAGAATAATCTTTGAGAGATTCAAGTAGAGAACAAAAGTTATTTCAGGAAGGAGCTCTCAGGCCATCACTCAGATTCTACTTGTATCCAGTTTTCATAAGCTTGATTTCTCTGGTTTAATTAGAAGAAGGAGGTTGAAGGTAATGACAGGTAAGATTGTGGGCAGTGGTCACAGACACACAGTTATAGTATATATATATACAGATATAAATACAAATTTTATATATATATATATATATATATATATAAAATTTGTATTTATATCTGTATTTTATACTTGTTCTTTACAAGTATGTATACTTGGAGCTAAAGGATAGAAAAAACAAGTATAAAGAACACACACAAATACTTGGAAAGCCATTGTTTGGGGTCAGTTAACATAGGGGGAAAAGCAACCTTATGCAGCAAGATAGCTCAAGCATATCATGCTTTCATCAATCACAGTACAGTGATTAATGACAATAATTACAACTTTGTGTCATTAGATAAAGGTTGACTTCTGTTTGTTATGCTGTCTTTGTGATAGCAAGGCTGCATGTAGCATTTGAGAAATATTTTTCTCCAAAACAGACATCTAAATATGTTTAGGTACGAAAGAGTGACCTTCACTCAACTGGACATTTTGCTCCACAATAAACATTAGCAAATTTTAAGAGTTATCTGGAGATATAAGGTCTTAATCCCAACTTTTGATGTGCTGGTAAAAAGTTCCAGGATTTCAGATCCTTGGGGAGCCCCTCAACTGACAAGGAAAGAGTGGTTACTTATTTTCCTCCACAGATAGCTGGTCTGTGAAGAGTGTTTTTAGATGACTAAGTCAAAATAGAAATATTGTGCAAATTCATTAACTAATGGTTAGTACAGAAAAGTGACAATAATATAAGGTAAAAAACAATACTCTTAAAGTCTAATGGAATCACGTTTTTCCTAACTTTAAACAACAGAATTCAATTCCAAGCACAGTGCCAATGTTTATGAACCTAATATTTGCAGACATTTTCAATGGTTAACTAGTGAATAAAAATAAAATGGAAAAATATAGTCTTTCAACTCAAGAGCTTAGTAAGATGACAAATAGGCAACCATGAACCATCACAGACTGTTAGACCTATAATAAGGAAATTTTATAATTCAAGCCTACAGTTTCCAAATCTGTTAGATACCTTTATTTTTGTTTTTTGTTTGTTTTTTTTTTTTTTAATTTCAAAGAATCTCAGTTAATGTTCACTGGAACACACTTTGGAAAACATTGAACTGCAGTATACACATCACTATTGTCTGATCCCTGCCTAACTTTTTTGCATCATCTCTGCCCTCTACTTTCCAAATCTTTTGAGCTTGAGGCATGTTGGAATATTCATGATCAAGTTTTGGAAGCAATGATTCTACAAAGTGGGATGGGTATAACACAAGGAATATATTAAAATGTATTGTATATTTAAAAAACTCAGAATTTCTGTTTGTATTTAATCTAAATATTAAAATAAATTGTATAGCTATCTAATATGCAGACTAACATCTGTACTTATACATAATTTATGAATTATGTTTAGATAATTAGAGTCTATACCCAAAATATTTTTCCTAAAAGGGGTGTGCAATTAAAAATAAAGGGACCACTGCTCTATAGATTTTGAGATGTCTTTTCTTATACTCTTCCTATTCCCATTGCCTTTTTCGTGTTCATGTATAAGTCTATTCCACCAAACCACGAGTTCTTTAAAACATCTTTGTAGATCCCTGAGCTATTATAGCATTAGGGATTCTATAAAGATTTTTTAAATATATTGACAAGTGAGCAAATGAATTCCCAAGCCTGGGTGCATTGTCTGAATCACACACAAAGGAAATCTGAAATAGAAAATCACCTTACTGCCAATTTACATTCCTTCTGGCCAAATTCATAGCCTACCCAGCCAGATATTTTTACCTTGCATTTATTTTTCAGAGAGGATAACTGGGAAATTTTCTCTTTATATCCATTCCTGTCTCATCTTCAAAGCTTAAATCGATGAGAATGGAGAAGATAATCCCAGCTAGAAATTAGAAGCTATGAGAACATGTAAAAATTGTAATTATTTATGGTGGAAAAGATAATTAACTGACAGATGCCTTGCCCTAATTATAACACTCTGTCAATTACTTGGCCCCATTTATCAAGATCTCCAGCTTCTCCAGATCATTTTGCTGCTCAAATTAGTATGTACGGGGATATTTTTTTTCCACTCCCTTCATTAGACTAATGTGCTTCTCCTCTTGGAAGTTTAGAAATGATTGTAGAATCTTGTTCCACCACATAACACTACCCCAGGCACTTTCTCATGTAAGAGAAAGGCTTTGAGATATCTCTCAAGATTATCCATGTCTGTATAGATTGATTGTCCCCTATATACCTTAATTATATTGAGTTTAAAAAATGTAATATAAAGATATGTGCAATTATTCAAAGTAAAGACTAAAGAAAAAGAAAGGCCAGCAGGAGAGAATATGTTAGAGAAAGATTATTATTGACAAGACCTATGGAGAATTAAGAAATAAGAAGTAACACCCACATTGGTTTAAGATTTTCAGGGTAGAATAACCAAGTCTAGGATTTTTTTCATCTTTAAACTTACCTGTAGGAAAAAGTCAATGATTTTTCAAGGTCCTTTCAAACTGTTCAGGGAGGGGAACACTGGCTATGCCTGAAAATCACCGAGGATACGGAAGAGACATCGTAGTGATTTACGCATTTGTTTGCATTTTGTCTTATGCCACAGAGTGAAGAGAGGAGGGCTAGTTCTGTCTTGAATTATGACTTAGAGAAGGTATTGAGTTGTGGGGTGGTGAAATCACACCTAGAATACCATGGTCAAGTTGGGGCATCACAGCTGCAGAAAGAAGGCAGTACATAATTTGGAGGGAGTTCAGAGACAAGCAAGGAGAGTGATAAAGGTATTGGAAGACATAACTTATGTGGCAAGATTAATGCCCCAGACTATCTATCCATACACATAGCTTGCCAGAAGGATGACTAAGGTGATGACATGATAATACTTGAAAAGCATAAATAACCAAGAGGCAGGAAGATGACTAGGGTTGGAGATACTCATAACTTACACAGATGAATAATTAATGTTTCCAAGGGCTGGAGAGGAAGGGTTAGTGTGAATATCAGGACACAACTGTGCTCTCAAAGTAGTTAATCAAACTGCGATTTTTGTAGTTGTTGTTTTGCTCTGTTTCACCATAATTATTGGTTGTTCCTAGATTATATGATGCACTGTAGAAAGAAGGAAAGAAATAGAGTTCAGGTAGTGGAAGGTAAACCCACAATTATTATGCCTTCCTGGGACCACAGTCTCTGGAAGGAATCTGTCTGGTAAAACTAACCAGATTACTTCTTGTAACTGTAATGCCAAAACTTCTGTGAACAACTAGGAACAGTACTTTTGACATTTTTCTGTAACACTTTATTATAGGTATATAAAGGCCTTCTCAGGTGGCTCAGTGGTAAAGAATCTGCCTGTCAGTGTTGGAGATGAGGGTTTGATCCCTGGGCCGAGAAGATATCCTGAAGAAGGAAATGGCAATTCCATGCAGTATTTCTGCCTGGAAATCACCTGGACAGAGAAGCCTGGAGGGCTACAGTCCATGGGGTTGTAAAAGAGTCAGACACAGCCAAACAACTGGACAACATTTTGAAGTCACTCATCATTCTTTTAATAAATACTAATCTTTAAAAACATAATTTAACCAAATATTTCTCATTTTTTCTCTTTCAAATATTCTTATCATTCAATGGTCAACAAATTTTCTTTTGTGAAGGATTATAAAGTAAATATTTCAGGATATGCATGTCACATGGTCTTCATAAATAATCCACTGTAAGAAAAATCAAGAACATGCAAAATACAAGCAAATGGGAGTGGTTGTGTTCTGGTAAAACCTTATTTATAAACACATATTCGAATTTCACATTATTTTCATAGGTCATAAGATATTTCTTTTTCTTTTGATTTTTCCAAACAACATTTTTTAAAAAATATTTTTAGCTCAAGGATGGTACAGAAGTAAGCAGTAAAAATGGTTCTTTCAACCTAATCAAATGTATGAGTGATATTTCCCATATTTCCAATCACATTACTTATTAAGACATTAAGCAACTTTTGATTCTAAAGTTGACATATTAAAATCTCTGAATTAAGGGAAGTTAGGGAGAAAATGTCCTTCAGCCACAATGGACTGACAAAAATCTATGGAAAACAATGATGATGACTTTGATGCTGACAAGAAAAATATATCATCATTATATGGAATTAACTTGAGGCCTCTGTCAGTTATCAACCACTTTTACTTCATAGAAATAATTAGGTAGTTTTCTCAAAAAGAACAAGGGGAATAACACATATAAATGTTCTCTGCCTACTCTACAGTTTTCTTTATCCAGGTTTCCCTAGAAAAAACAATTTTTCCTTCTGTGCCGCAAAAGAGGAATAGAAAATATTAATTCTTTTTCAGCCACTGTAAGGATATCTGTCCCCTGTAAGGATAATCAGTGGACAATGCATTGTCATTTCCGTTTTCTTCTGAGTCACTAAAATATGGATGAAATGATACTAAAATATGAAAATTAAAGCTACCAAGAAGAGCTTTAGAGTCATGATTACAATTAATCAGATATTCCTATAAATCAGAATGTACATCAAAATGGCCAATTTGGAACACTGTAAAAATGGATAACAATCTCAAAGAACTTTCAAGCTGAAATGGTCATCTCGGAGGAATGACTTTCTTAAAATGCTGCTTCCAGCTCAGATGGTGACTCGCAGGTGAGGCAGCCTAACTGTTCGTGCTATTTTGTCTGACAGAGAAAGCAATGGCTTTAGTTTTGTGTGCTTTCAATTCACTTGAGTAAAAAAGGCACACAAATAAACATGTTTACCTTTGCCACTAAATAGAAATGATTTTCCTTTTCTGCTTTATAGAGTTTAGTAAAAATAAGTTGGGGACTTCACAACTGCAACTTTCCTCAGCTTTATAGAACAGCTTTATCTTCTTCAATGTCTTTTAATAGGTTTACAGCATCAAAGCTAGCAATGTTTAATAAAGCCAATAAATAACTGCATTATAAACTTGAATGTTTATGTTGCAAAAAAGGTAACAAATTCACCCTTGGTGGGAGGAAACATTTTACAGTACATGCCTGAAAGAAAGGAGATGAAAAGCAACTATCTCTTAACAGTTTTAAGGCTAGTTGAGTTACTACCATTTTCTCAATCACATGAAGCAGTAAGAATTTATAATAAAAGAGTATTGTCTCTGTGAAATGAATTGCAGATTTTGATCACTGCCTCTAGCTTAACCACATATTCCCTATCTCTACAGATAGCGTGCAGTAAAATGAGAAAATATTGTAGATTCTGAAGAAAATGTATACTAATTTTGACAAATATATATGGGTTACAAAATAAAATTTGATTAGTTTCCAAGTCTCTAGGCAAATAAATTGGAAAATACATAAACATGAAGATACACTGAAGTTTAAGAACAAGTGGGATGAGTTGATTCAAAGGATGATGTATTAAAACCGTGACACAACAAGAAGGTGCCCAGGAGAGTAGGGATCAAGAAGGTCCAAAATAACATGAATGCAGAGGACTGACCATGAATATTTTAGGTCCTGTTCCACTTCCAGATGATCAGAGCCAAGACTGAAAAATATTGCAGAAATGAAGCTTTAGTCTAATGCTTAAAATCATAGGGTTGGGAGTCTGGATCCAGACCCAAGCTCAGATATTCACCTGCTGTACATCCTAGGGCAAGTTACTTAACCCCTCTGTGCCTCGGTTTCCTCATCTGTAAATGGGAGGAGTGCATACCACCCATGAAGTTATAATGAGGTACTGTCTTACATATTTTACCTGTTTGGAAGTAAAAGCTAAACACATATTTGATAGTGAAATAAGAGTTTATCTTGGCCCCCTAGTGTCTCTTCTCTGTTTATCAGTCAAGTCCCCCTAAACTCACAGCAGTCTTTTGCCCACCTTGAATCCCTCCACAGGCAGGTCCATCCCCTGTGGATCTGTTCCCTCATCCTTTCAATAACTCCTTCCCTTTCATCTTATCAAATCTTGCTTTACCTACATCAGTTCGCTAAATCTGATAAGCTACTCATGACTAACATCTTTGAAACTATGCTCTGGATAATCTTTACAATGCCAAAGTCTTTCCATAGAGCATCTCATTTAATTTAATTTATACCTGTCGGGTAAGGACTCTTTGTCATATTAGAGCTAAAGAAAGTGATGCTCAAAATTTAATAAATTACACAAGATCAGAAAAACAGCACCTGTCAGGGTCTAAATGAGCACTCGAGGAGCTGGGCTGGCCCAGTCCACCACAGTGTATCCACACACTGGAAATCAAATCTGGGACAATGTGGAAACTCATTGCTCTGGTTCCACACAAAAATTCTAACAAAAGCCTCTGCAGATGACCCTTCCACTCCAAATTCCAGTTCCCAGCACACTAATGGAGAAGTGATGGAGGGAAAAAGAGAGTTACAGACTCTGCCCTCATCCTCAGATACTTACTTAGGAAAGTCAGATGACTAAGTCTGCAATCCCTAAGTGTGACCATTGGTCTAATCTTTGCATTTTCAGATTCTGAAAAGTTGTCTTCTCACTGTCACTGCATGCTGTAAAACCCCCACAACTCATGAATTCTGCTTTCATTTGGAAATGACTTCTCAGACATGAGCCTTCACACAAGTAGAGTCAAAAACAAAATTAAAGAAGTGTATATTACTCTTTTCCTCTGACAGAGATGCTGACCTGCAGAGGCCAGCTGGTTTAAGCCACCACATGTGAATGCACCCCACCCGCCCAGTTTTCTTTCTCTACATTCCTAGTCATTCATTTGCCTATAATTCATCATAGTGTGTTTAATTTAAAATTAATTCCCCAGCTAATTTTAAGATTTATGGCCCAGTCTTTGTCTCACAACACTGACTACACTGAGAAAGGAATTCAACTGAAAAATAATGAATCTGGAATTTTAAACTGTCTTCGCATTGAGTTGCAATGAGTGCATTATCAGTCCAATAAACTAGGTCTTATTTTAAATACATTGAAAGAAAATAAAAGATAGGCAATCAGATTGCATTTCCAGCAGGCCAAATTCTCAAGAGGCCCTGTATGTCTTCAATTCTGAAGAGAAATTACCTGTCCTAAGAAGAACCTGAAGGGAGGGATGGCCATGATTTAGATGTCTCCAGCGTGGGGTCCCTGGGGAAGACATTGTCAAGTATATCTGATGGGGAAAAGAGGATATTGAGACATGGAGTCATTACACAACCTGCCCGAGGACTCCACACCTCTAGAGAGACCCACCAAACCCCTCTCCCACTCTCCTTCTACTCCTCCTCCAGCTCACAGGCTCATTTTTTGGTCTAAGACTTTTTTCTGACTTAGATAATTTTTGTACTGCTCCTTCCTCTTACCAAGTGGCTCCACCTCAAACTTCAGTCTCAGCTTAGATCCCTTTGAGGCCTTCCACAACTACTCTATATGATAGTAGAGCTCCTTTTCTGTTTGTTCTCAGCATGCTGTTTGTTTGCTTTATAGCAGTTGACTTTTATAAATATAGATCCACTTGGTTGTTTTCAGCCTTCCTCTTTCATCCACCCACTAGAATGAAAACTTGAAGAGGGTAAGACCCTGGCTCCCTTTCAATAGACTCCATTGTACACAAAGCACTGGTATGGCACCCAATGCATTAAAGGCTTCCAGGGAGTTGTTTTTTTGTTTTTTTTTTTTTCCTTTTTAATGCATAAAAGCAAAGAATAAACAGAAAAAAGAAAGGTGGGAGTGTTGAATGGGAAGGAGAGACTGAGCCCAAATTCTGCCTGACTGTAGGATGCTGGATTTGAACACCTTTGTATCCTCGGTAGAGAGCAGCTAGAATCATTTGCAGCAGATAGGAAAGTTGACACTAGGAGGGAGAGACATGTGATCTTGATAGTATAAACCATTGGCAAGAGTGGAAAAGCGGGGTTTTAGGGACTTGCTCTCAGTCAGCGTTTAATCTGTACAACTGCTCTCCACCTAGGGGAACCTGTCTCATCAACAAGGCCAGAAAAGCTAGCCCCTTGGTCACTTGTGGCTCTCTCCATCCAATGGACTATTTGCCTTGCAGATGTGTTTATCACTCAGTCGTGTCCGACTCTTTGCCACCCTATGGGCTATAACCCACCAGACTCCTCGTCCATGAAATTCTTCAGGCAAGAATACTGAAGTGGATAGCTATGCCCTTCTTCTTCAAGGGATCTTCCCAACCCAGGGATCAAACCCATGTCTCTTGTGCCTCCTGCACAGCAGGTGGATTCTTTACACTCTGAGCCACTTGGGAAGCCCTGCCTTGAAGGGAAGGGGTGCAACTTACACTTCTGCATTCTTTCTTTTCCTTGAGTGGTTTTCTTTACTTCTTCTCTTTCATTCTTTTTCATTATTTCTGAGCTTTTAAGATGTTTGTATTTACTAATTATCTTATTCTAATTATTTTAAACAGTGTAATTTTACTCTGTCTTGCTTTATTACTTTTTGATATCCTAATTGGCATTTTTCTATTAAAATATTAATCAGCCATATTTTGCCTTAAGATAATTGTATTAACTTGGGCTACTGTCGCAAAATTGCATAGACTGGGTGGTTTGAGTAACAGAAATTTGTTTCTCACAGTTCTAAAGGCTGGAAGTCCAAGACCAGGGTGACAGAATGGTCAACATGGTTGGGTCTCATATGGGCTTTCTTTCTGACTTGCTGACAGAGGCCTTCTCATTCTGCCCTCCTATGAACAGGGGGAGAGACAGTGTAAGCTCTCTGGCATCTGTGCTTATAAGGATACTAATCCCGTCATGACTGTCTCACCCTCCTGACCTCATTGAAACCTAAGTACCTCCCAAGGGCCCTGTCTACAAATATTATCACCTTGAGGGTTAGGGCATCAATACAGATATGTGAGAGGATGCAGTTCAGTCTTTAGCCCTGTTTAACCATTTTATGACCATTTCCATTTTTCTCTCTCTCTCTTTGACTCCTTAAATCCCTCTTTTCATTTTACATCATTTACTCATTAGTACAGAACTCCATTTAAACTTTCAAACCATAATTTTGGTTTTTCATGCTTCAAGAGTGATAAACAAGGCTCAGGATAACATATTTATTTGTTAAAATATTGTCAAGCAGGAAGATCCAGTGACCTGTCCAAGTAAGAATTCTTAAAGTATGGAGGGCCACAAAGATGACCTAAAGATGCTCCTCATATGGGATCTTCAGCCAAAGGGAAGCAAAAGCAAAGCCAGGGAAGGAGAGGAGGGGAGCTGTTGGGGATGGGTAGGACAGATGGTGTTTTCTCATCTGCAGTCGGAAGCCACAAGAAACAAAGGGAAATATGAGTTCAAATAATACCTACTGCAAGTATTCCCATTTGCCATATTTTTAAAGGTGCTTTTCAAATATTTTTCAAGAAAACCTCCAGACAGTTCTTTCAAACATTCTTTTGTGACCCAGACATATTCCTTTTATAATTAGAAAAAGTATATAACTATTCACTCTCCCACTATTATGCCACCACAAATGTGTGTATCACCCAGCTTTCTTTCAACTTCTTTACCTCCCATCCCATTCCCATGAAAGGCATATAGTTGTGATTTGCAACTACAGGTTGGTATTAAGGGGTTATTACCAGAGAGGACTCAGTAACTTTTCAAAAGCTTTTCAGATATTTGAAGATCAGAATGCTTACATATAAACTGAGAAAAACATTTCTGTTACTTTCTGAGGTCATCACTATATGACCACGACTATATTTGAACAATAAAAGTATAGGAAGAAGAAAGAAAAATAGCAAGGCTAGATAAATACTCTAACCCCTTACACTGTTCTTTTTCCATGAAAATGTTTTCAGAAACTTTGAGCATTCAGTGTTAGAAAAAAACAATTCTTATCCATCATGCCCTCTTCACTTGATGCAAAGAGCCAACTCATTGGAAAAGACTCTGATGCTGGGAAAGATGGAGGGCAAGAGGAGAAGGGGGTGACAGAGGATGAGATGGTTGGATGGCATCACTGACTCAATGGACACGAGTCTAAGCAAAAGCCGGGAGACAGTGAAGGACAGGGAAGCCTGGTGTGCTGCATCCATGGGTTACAAAGAGTCAGACATAATTTAGTAACTGAACAAAAAACAATGACCACCTCCCACCCCTGCCTATAGCATCCTTCTGTAAATTACAAAGTTAACCGAACAGTGAATGAGTAGATC